>NW_025938743.1:0-31405 GCF_000764305.2 Hyalella azteca | reverse complement strand
CAGTATGTATGTGTGTAGTATTGTGTACAGTATTGTGTACAGTATGCAGGTCTACAGTATTGTGTACAGTATGTATGTGTGCAGTATTGTGTACATTGTGCATCATTAAAAATCCAGGAAAGACTTGCCTTGCTAAAAAAATATATCTTTTCAGATTTCAATTAGACAATCAAGATCCACAACTCATCATCAAATAATTGGGTCCTGCCAGTTCTGTCGTTTTTCTCTCTCGATTGGAATAAGTCATTTTTTAATAAAAACTAATTTTTTTACATTTATTAAAGCATTTTAATGAGCAACACTTTACAGTTTTGCCTGATCAAAAAAGATATTTCTTCTTGATTTCCTTTCGTTCATCATAACTTAATAACTTTTGCTTCAATTATTAAAGGTGGTCGTAAGTTTTTTCTTCACATTGTCGACTTCTGGTCGCCGCAGACAATACATTTTAAATGAAGCGTCCCGCTCTGGAGCTTCTCCGAGTGTCGGTAAAATATTAAATGTTTTAACATTATAAAAGAATTTAATTTTACGTTCTTTATTTAAATCACACAGCGATGCGGTGCTGTTTTTGGTCCATAATAAGCAAATTTTATTACAATGGAAAAAATAAGTCTGAATATCCAGTAAGTTACTAGCTATTCATATATAATAAACTGTGATGAATTTTAAATTTAAGCAACGAATATATTAACAATACTATCCAACCGGGCCAAAAATGTTTTAGAAATTTTATTTGACTTTTTTAGCGCATTTTCTCATTATGGAAAAAATGCACTATTGTGCTCCCCATGTCTGTCTGTCTGTCCGTCTACCTGTCTGTCTGTCTGCTGTCTGTCCGTCTGTCCGTCCGTGACTTCACGTTTTCGTCGACGAGAAAATGCACTCTCTGTCACTCACTGCAGTGAGTACAGAGTTATATTTTTTAGTAAGTTAGATACTAGTACCCAATGTCAAAGTCGCGTTATAGGGTTGGCTATTTTTCTTATCCAGCTCGCGCTACGATATAGATGTCAGATTATAAAAAGATATACTCGTTAATATTAGGTTATGATACCATATTGATATGAGGCTATGATATGATAGACATAACAGGCTGTGATAAGATATAGATATCAGGTTGGGATACGATATAGATACCAGGTTATGATTCCATATAAATATTTTGCTCTGATATGATATATATATACATTTATATTATAGGTAGTGATACGATATAGATACCAGGTCAGGATACGGTATAGATAACAAATTGTGATTCCAGATACTGTAAATGCAAAGCTACGATACCATTGAGATACCCGATTGATAGATATCAGTTCATGCTTCGATATAAATAAACAAATGTACCAGTAACACAGTATGATTATGAGTTATGATACAAAGTTACCATTTGCCTTACATAATTTGAATCACAGATAAATCAAGTCCTTCTAAAACACAGCCTTGAAAAGCTTCGTTTTACGCTTCTAATATCCAGGTACTTTTCGAAGATTTTTATCCGCTGCCCTTCCAATGGGCAGCGTAAACATCCATCCCTTCATCCAAGTTGCTGCCAAAAATTAAAACGTACTGGGTTCTTTAACTAATGAAGCAACTTTCCGAGGCATTTTTCCTTGAGCCGGGAACTTTTCACGTGGAATGTTTTTTTTTACTTTCTTGGAATTCCAATTTTAATTTTTAATATTCACTTTAATCCTGGGCAAAGAATTAATTTCAGAGTGTCAAATAGATTGGTGTGGGCTAGTGCATATTTTCGTGAGTTGGGGCAGATTGGTGCAGGTTAGTGTAGATTAGTGTGGGTTAGTGCAGAGTGGTGTGGGTTAGTGAAGATTGGTGTTGATTAGTATAGATTGGTGTGGGTTAGTGCAGAGTGGTCTGGCGTAGTGAAGATTTTTATAGGTTAGTGTAGATTGGTGTAGGTTAGTGTATATTGGTGTGCGTCAGTGCAGATTTGTGTCGGTTAGTAGAAATTACTGTATGCTGGTGCATATCGGTCCACTTCAAAAACGAGAATTTGAAGTTGATTCCTTCTGAATATAGTCACCCAATACTTAGCGATTGACTTACGATGCGATGATGACAGGACTTAGTCGCCGCGAATGGAATTAAACGAGTGTGGCAACTGCCAAGGAACTTTTTACTACATGTCTTCTGGCATTATTTATAGCAGAGCTTCGGGGATTCTTTAGCGGGGGTTTTCGAGGATTTTTCAGGTGATTTTTTATGGCTTGGATTCGGGGATTTTTTAACACTGGTTTTTATATTTGTTATTGCACTTATTCTTGTGTTTTCGCTCGTGAATTTTTTAATACGTGTTTTCGGGCATTCATTGGCGGATTTCTTCTGAGAATATTTCTGATATTTTCTTACTACTGTAGAGACTGCTTACATTAGGTCTTCGAAAAAAAGTGATTTATGCCGTACTTTCTGATAAATCTCTGGATATTACGAAATGAACACGAAGATTAATTCATAACGTATATATTTAGAATGGTTAAATTAATTTAATAGGCATTTTCGCAATTAACAAAAATAATTTTTAATAAAATAAATATGATTTTCCCCCAAGTAATAAATTGATACTTTTTTAACCCAAACAGCGGTGCTAAGACGCATCAAGACTTTCTGTTGGCACAAAAATTTATTGAATGCTCAACATGAATCTAATTGGTACTCTGAACATCAGTCAGAATGTATCGAATATTTCGTGCAAATGTGTTTCATTTTGTGGGATAGTAAAGTTACAAATATTTTAACTCATCGATAACTCTTTCATTCTCATGCATAATATAAGTATTAACAGCATAGTAAAAAACAATGGATTTAATAGATATATGAAATAATACAGAGATATTTCAAATATCATCGGACGAAAATTTGCGCTGACTTTCAAAAAAGTCGCCTGGTAATTTCAAGACGACGCAATTTTAAACTTTGGGGAATTACAGAATTCATACAATTTCCAGAGGACCTGCGGGGTATGATGAAAGGCCTTCTGCAGTTTATTGTGTCTCAAAAAGTTTTAATTGATCATACAAAGTCGGACAAACTTTGTGTGGAAGGCTCCGTAGCTGTGACGCATTTCAGACGCGACCGCAGAAGAAGGGTTTGTCATGGACCTCATATGTGGCGGAAAAGGGCAAGAGAATTCACAATTTTGTAACAATTTTGGGCTATTTAGTTTTTCACTTAACTGAATTTTATTTATGGGAAAAAATTAAAGAAATATGGCCTTGGAAAAAAACTGGAAACTGGGACTACTACGAGGACTTTAATTAATTGTCTTTTTTAGCACCGAAAAAACAAGTTTTTTGATACATTTATCGGGAATAAAGTTCATTTGAAAAATTGTTTGCCGAGTTACCAACAAATTTTATTTAATTTGTGAATCAAAACTCATCAAGAATTTTTAAATTCTGATTTATTCATAAGACAAGACCCTTGCCAGTTAAGTTTGCACCTCCTTTCAAAACAGTTTGTCCCTCTCTAATAGATTAGAAGATTAGGCCATTGGGCCAGTCGCCGATTATGAACGCCTTGGAATTTATCACAACTCGTTGCGGTCTCGAACATGCAACTCACTGCTCTAATATCTACTGGGCTTAGCCGCCCAGCCACTTCACAGATTTTTACCAGAAATTTCAGAGAAAGCTGGGATCGAACCCACAACTCACCGCTTTAATCTTTGAACATGAACTATAAAATCAAATCAGTGAAAGTGCAGCTTTCAGCGTGTTGCATTCATGTTAATATTATTTGTTATTTGTCATGGTTGACATAGGTTATCTCTAATATTGGTCAAAGATCCCTAAACCTTACAGACAATTTTGTACTTCAAAACTAGTCATAGGGAGGTTCTAGGTAGGGCGAGACCGCCAAATGCTGTGAATGTTCTGCTATGTTAAGAATAGGTGACAGGCCTACGGCCTACTGAACCCTGACACCACTATTATTATATTATTATTTATTATAAACAATACGACCTTCCCAATTGGTCAGCGTTAGGCGTAGAAAGTCTAAAAATTCCACTGTAGTCCAGCGGTAGCAGCATCATATAACGAGAGGAAGTATATAGCTAAAGGTTCGAGCGTCAGGGATTTTAGTTCTTTTTAGCGCATTTTCTCATTTGTGGAAAAATGCACTATTGTGCTCGTTATGTCCGTCCGTCTGTCCGTCTGTCTGTCCGTCCGTCTGTCCGTCCGTGGCTTCACGTTTTCGTCGACGAGAAAATGCGCTCTCTGTCACTCACTGCAGTGAGTACTGAGTTATATTTTTTTTAGAGTGTCTGGTGGGCGGCATATAAAAGGCGTCGAAGGTAGTGCATCAGCATGGCCGTAGTCGTTACTTAAAACAATCTCCGTTACTTGTTACTGGTTTAAGTTTAGTTGTAAGTTGTTACTGGTTCAGGTTTATCATAAAGTTTAAGGTAAAAAGCTCACTAACATCTGAGGAGTGCGGTGGCTTCTGCTTCCAGTTCTATGTCCGCCTTCTCGTATTGACTTTTTATTCGAGGTGTAATTGGCATCATCACTAAAAGATTGATCGCTTCACTCACGAAATTTACTGTTTAATATTCGTGTGCTGAGTGAAGGTCTACAATTTTTATCATTATATTTTCTGTATCATTCTGTTTGAGTATTCTGAATTACCTCCATTGAAAACTTGGCAGATACTAACTTCATCCTCCGTTCTCAAAATGTTAAGGAATTCAAGTCATATCTGTAAAATCGCCACAATTATTCTTTTGCAAATTCTTCGTCTTTTTTCTAATTAACATAAGGTACAAACCGTACAATGGATTCTCATTGCATTAAGGGTCTATTTGCTAACTATTTTCTTCATTGATAAGCCTCACATATCATGAACTATTAATTAGATTTATTGGTCAATTGATTGTTGATTTTGATGAGGTTATAGGTATAGCGATGTTGTAAATTCAGAAGTTAAAGGCCAAAATTTGTTAGCTTGAGATCTCACACTAAACAATGTCGCATCAGCTTATCTGAGTGAATTTGCAAGTTTGATGTCGATAGAAGAGTTATGAATGCCAGTCAACACCTGTAAAGGCGTGGTAATCAGGATACAGCATGAATAGTATAAAATATAGAATCAGGATAGAATGGAAACGCTGGTCTTATCGAGTCTATTGAAACATAAAACACAATAAAAGAATCATTACCACGTTGATGGATTTGTTCTAGGTAAATAGCCTTCGCCTGATATGAATTTACACACATTCAAAGTCAATGTTCGACGGGCATGAGGACAAACAGAGATGTAAATGTAAGTATCAAATTAATATAATAAAGTCGATCCAGTCATCGTTTTAGCTTGGGCTTATCCATATCAACTATTCAGTCGACGTCGATGATACAGAGAATGACGATCGACTTTCGAATGTGACTAATGCACGTACAAGCTAGTGTTAAAATAAGTAATATAATTGACAAGTTATTTAAACAAGTTATTTCCCTAGAATAAAACCATTATACTTAGTAGCTCATTTTTTTATTTATTATTAAAATTCAATTTTCATTATATATAAAGACTTATACGAGAATTTTTGCGTTCAGTCATTCTTTCTCTACCGAAATTTCGGAAGTATCATTGACAATAAAAAAAATATTAAAGAAAGTGTACTGATGGATTATTCATCGAAATGAAGAATTACGATCATTCCATTAGATCATTGCCATCGGCAGGGTAAATTGATTAAATGAACAGTGTTTTAGTGTCTACTCTAACAAATAAGTGAGATTTTTTCCAAAGAGCGATGCACTTTTAATGCTCGTGTTGGTCATCCTGACCTAATTTGGCGCAAGAAAATAACAAATCAGGGCCGATACTTTCAAAAAAAGTTAAGACATCGTAAGTTCATCAGCCAATCATTGATGGCCTTCCAAGCAGAATTCACCAATCATAGACAAGAAAATAGAGCGTAAGTACTTACGTTCACTTAGCGAGTTTTGAGAGTATGGCCCCAGAGAAACATCTGCTCTCTGCTGGTGCTGTGAGGAGTGTGTCCCAAAAGTGTGTCTATACTTGGACAAAACAATCCATTTATTCTCCTCTGTGCCACGGATGGTAATATTTCAGAATTCCTGGTGATTGCTCGCTTCATAGTCTCTCCCCCTAAATTTAAACAATATAATTTTTACATTTCTTGTGGCCATTAATTTCGTAAGAATTCCTCGGATTTTCTTATGCACGAGAATTTTCGTCCGTTAAACATTAACGGAAAGATTATTGAAATCTATATAATGGCACAAAAATTAATCATTAAATAAGTAAAAAAGGAATGGAATGGTTTTCAGGAGTGAACCTATCGTAATTATTCTATACTAATTTATTTTGTAATTGGAACCTTAAGAAGAGAAAAGACGAACATGGATTTATTTTAGACTCTTCACGTCGACCATCGACTCTCTACCATCGACTCTCTACCACCGACTCTCTACCACCGACTCTCTACCATCGACTCTCTACCATTGACTCTCTACCACCAACTCTCTACCATCGACTCTCTACCTGTCTCTTATACACATCTCCCCACCTCCTNATTTAAGACGGGAGCAGAAGATATTTAAGACGGGAGCAGAAGATATTTAAGACGGGAGCAGAAGATATTTAAGACGGGAGCAGAAGATATTTAAAAGGCTGCATGAACCAGTGTTTAATTCTGCATCAAACTTGTATATCCGACTCACTATTCATCAGATGCGTCAGTCAGACTCATGAATTTCATACAAATCGGCTTCTGGGACAGTCATGAATAAGCTGGCAGCGTCGTAATATTCAGCAGAATATTAACATCGTCAATGCCTGTGTATTGACGCTGTTATTTTAATTCGCAGCGTAGTGAATGAAACCTTTTATTCGTCTTATGGAGTTTTTCGCAGCTCTTAAGATATGCATTTGGCATATGCAAAATGTAAACACACATTAAATAATTTAGCAATGCTACAATGGCAGCTAGGTACATTGAAACAAAATAACAATGCTACAATTGCAGCTAGGTGCATTGAAACAATATAACAATGTTACAGTATAAAATGATCCAATAATTTGGCGACCCAATATTGATTGCTTGACGGTCAATTTTCGATTAAAGTCTCAGTCTCAGACAGAGAATATTAATTATTATTTGCTATATTTTAATATCCTAGAGAGTCACAGAGCTTTTGAAAACGCAACTGAAGATTCTAATTCAATTATGTCAACTTGAATCACATATCATGAAATTGTAAGGCTCCGGCCGCGTTTACAACTGCTATTATACTTGCACGCAAAAGAATATTAATTTTTGATATCTGTACAAACAAGAGGATTACTCACTGATTAAAATGCCATTAGGATCTGAATCATAAATGAGGACCTGAAATGCAGAGGAGGTTTGCTGGAGAGCGTGCATTATTATTGGTAGTAATATATAATCTTAGGCATTGAATCAACATAAGGCGTAATCTTTGATCGTCTGCATTAAATCAACCCAAGTCAGTATATAAAATAAGCACGGCCCAAGTCATCATGTTACAGTAAATCGAGAACAAATTAATGTTAAAACCTACAAGCGTCAAGGATTTTGATTTTATAAGAGATTAGAAGATTTTTGAAGTGAAAAGCAATTCGCCGCACTCCAGCTTCGTTATATATTCTTTAAAGAAGAGACAATATAATACAACAAGTCTGATATTATTTAATTTATTGTCTGGTTTACAAACGATGAAATCATTTGAATAGATGGGCTGGAAATTTATTAAATTTTTTAATAATTTCGAAAAAAAATAAAACAATAAATTAACAAACATGGCGGTGTGACATAATTTACTCTAAATATTAATCTTCAATCAAACCCAAAATGGGATGGTGGTCACAGCGACCTAAATAATAATTATTTGATAATTAGTATAATAATTTTTTGTTAATTAATAATCATGATTATCACTGAATTATTGCCTAAATTAAAAAAAAAACATCTGCAAATGAACTCACAATCGAAACCTTAACATTAAAATTCAATTTTCTAAAAGCCCAACGCAAAACCGCTACGTTACTCCCATTTCGAGCGAGGTGGGAGTGGATGCCTTTGAAATATTGCTTCTTAAAATAAATCGTTTGTCAATCTATTCCAATTTAAGTAAGTTGGCAATACTCATCCATGTAATATTCATCCGTCAAACCGTTCCCACAACCGTAGAACCCGCGGTCAGAAAAAAGTGAGATTCTATCATTTCCAAGTAAACTTTTATTACTTATCTCCGTTCTTCCCATCCTAGTAAACTTTTCCTCCTTCTCTCCGTTCTTTCCTAGAGGTATTTTCCACCTCAATTTTATTTTTTCCTAAGATTTTTTATTTCTCCCTACCCTTTTTTTCACATGATTCTTTCCCATCTCATTCTTTTCTTTCCTGAGAGTCTTTTCTTCTCCTTAATTTGATCTCTTTCCTAGAGTCTTCCCCACCTCCTTTCCTTTCTTTCCTCGAGTCTTCTCAATTCCTTTCCTAGACTCTTTCCCACTTCCTTTCCTTTCTTTCCTAGAGTCTTCCCCACCTCCTTTTCTTTCTTTCCTAGAGTCTTCCTGATCCTCCTTTCCTTTCTTTCCTTGAGTGTTCCCCACCTCCTTTCTTTTCTTTCATAGAATATTCCCCTCCTCTTTTCATTAGGGTTTTTCCCACCTGCACCCCAGGAGTATTACTCACGCCCTGCAACAATAAAGTCACCATTTCTGCTGCGAATAAAAAATACGAAGATCAGATTTCGAATCGCTACCCGACACGAGCGATGAATTCTTACATTCACAAGCTGGAGATGAAGAATGAATAATAATACTGCTTCATATGCTGCTGCTGAATGAATTATATATAATACTGCTTCAATAATACTGCTTTAATGAATAATACTGCTTCATATGAAATCTTTGTAGTCTGTCCAGCATATCATGCCGACATCTTTGTTGATATTTCGACACACTGATTGTTTTAACTTGTACGTGAGGCTTAAAGCGGTACCATCTATACTGTAATTTATTTGCCGGTTTGTTCAGTATCTAATACTCATTGCGCATCTGAAGCCTTCGTTTGTTACGTTACAGTGTATGAACTCCGGAGCCATCTACAGTGCTTCTGATTAGTGGGTTTGTTATAAGCAATTTTTTTACATTCGTCTTACAGTCATTAAATGTAATGGTTGTTTACGATATATAGGTATCATTTGCTATCAGGTTTATCGTGTACTTTGTGTACAGTATGCATGTGTATAGTATTGTATACAGTATGCATCACATTTCCCTTAGGCATGAAATGTAATGGTTACTTATGATCCTTATGGTATCATTTGCTATCAGGTTTTTCTTGTGTATAGTATTGTGTACAGTATTGTGTACAGTATGCATCACTATAGATCCAGTGAAGACTTGCATTGCTATAGAAATAATTCTTGCCAGATTTCCACTAGACAATCAAGAGCAGCAACTCATCATCAAATGATTGGCTCCTGCCAATTTTGCTGTTCTTCTATCTTGATTTAAATTTGTCGTTTTGGAATAAAAACTAATTTTCTTACATTTATTATAGCATTTTAATGAACAACACTTAACAGTTTTTCCTGGTCAAAAAAGATATTTCTTCTTGATTTCCTTTCTTTCATCCTCGCTTAATAAGATTTGTTTCAATAATTAAAGGTCGTTTGAAGTTTGTCGACTTCTGGTCGCCACAGACAATACATTTTAAATGAAGCGTCCCGCTCTGGAGCTTTTCCGAGTGTCGGTAAAAATAGTGATGCTTGAAAAATTGTCAAATGTTTTTATATTATAAAAGAACTCAATCTTACTTTCTTTATTTAAATCACACCGCGATGCGATGCTGTTTTGTGGTCCCTAGCAAGCAACTTTAATTGCAACGATAAATGAAGTCTGAATAAGTTACTAACTATACACATATAATAAACTGCGATATATTTTAAATTTAGGCAACGAATATACTAAAAATGCAATCTAACTGAGCCAGAAAATGTTTTAGAAAAATTATTTTAACCTTTCTCAGTAAGTTAGATACTAGTACTCAAAGTCAGAGTCGCGTTAGTATGCTAGTTATTTTTCTTGTCCAGCTCGCGCTACGATATAAATTAGAGATTATAAAAAGATATGCTCGTAAATATTAGGCTATGATGCCATAATAATGAAAGAAAACGATACGATATAGACGAAAAGTTGTGATATCATATCGATATAAGACCATGATACGATAGACATAATAGGCAGTGATAAGATATAGATAACAGGTTGGGATACGATATAGATACCAAGTTATGATACCAAATAAATGCAAGTCTATGTTACTATTGAGATACCAGATTGATAGATATCAGTGCATGATACGATATAAATAAATCCAAGTACCAGTCAAACAGTATTATTATGTGTTATGATAGACAGATGCAATTTGTCCGATATAATTTGCATCAAAGATAAATCAGGTCCACCGAAAACACGTACACGGATTGAAAAAGCTTCGTATTTCACTTCAAGGAGAGCTTTTAATATCCACATACTTTTCAATGGGTAGCGTAAACATTCATCCATTCATCCAAGGTCAAAAATTAAAACATACTGGAGTCTTTAACTAATGAAGCAACTTTCCGAGGGATATTCCATGAGCTGGAAGTCTATCACGTGGAATGTTTTTGCTTGCTTGGGATTTCAATTTAAATTTTTGCCGTCACATAAAGCGAAGTGTAAGCCGTTCTGAAACTCTTGTTCGTGTGATGTATAGCGAGGCAAGAAACACTAAAAATTTTCAACAAAATATTCAATCTTATTAATCAAAATAAACTAATATTCATCAATAAATTTTGCGTGGAAATCCTGGGCAAACAGTTCATTTCCGAGACGTCAAAAAATATGAAAATTTTACTTACCACCATTTGATGAACAAAAATGTCAAATATTTTTAGATGATATTCTTTTACTTTTGCCTGGAATTTCGTTTCTTGGTTCAATGTTCAGGAACGCATGCTAAGGAATAAAACAATTATTGGCACTATTGTGAAAAAGAAACGTAATAAAACGGCAATGCGGGCATTAATATAGATTGGCTTGGGTTAGAGGATATTGGAGTTGGTTGGGCAGATCGGGGTTCAGATTGGCGTGGCGTAGTGAAGATTGGTGTAGGTTAGTGCAGATCGGTATGGGCTAGTGCATTTTATCGTGGGTTGGGCAGATTGGTGGAGATTTCTGCTGATTGGTGTGGTTTAGTGCAGATTGGTGTGGGTTGTTGCAGATTATTTTTGCATATTGTCGTTGGTTGGGGCAGATTGGTGGAGTAATGTAAGAGCAGATTGGTGTGGGTTGGTGAAGATTATTTTTGGGGCAGATTGGTGTAGAATTAGCACATATCAGGTAGGTTTGTGAATATTGATGCAGGTTAGTGCAGATTGGGATGGGTCAGTGCAGATTTGTGTTGGTTAGTAGAAATTTCTGTAAGCTGGTGCATGTCGATGTGGAGATTGTTATCTATTGATGCATATCGGTCGACTTTAGAAACTAGATTTTGTAGTTTCATTCATTCAGAAGAAAGTCAACCGAAACTTAGCGATTGTTCTGCGATGCGTTGATTAAAGGACTGGGGCGATATTTCACTGCATGTCTTCTGGGATTATTTATAGAATAGCTTCGGAATTTTTTATCGGGTGTTTTCGGGATTTTTTTACTTAATATCCCAGGTGATTTTTTGTGGCTTGGCTTCCGGGATTTTTTAACGCAGGGTTTTTATATTCTTTTTTTTTGCATTTATTCTGGTGTTTTCGCTTCATGTTATAGGAAAATTATTTATTGAATGTGTTCGGGGATAAATTGTTGGATTTGTTCTGAGATTTTTTATTGTATTTCAGGTATTCCTTTACTACTTAGAGACTGCTTGCATTTAGTTTCTTGAATAAAATAGAGTGACAAATGCCGCACTATTTCAAAAATTCCTGGATATTACTAAATAAACAAAAACCTTAATTTAGAATATATATATTCAGAATGGCTATATTGGAATTTTTGCATTTACTTGAAGTATTTTTAATACAATAAATAGGGTTTTCACCCAAGTAATAAACTGATCCTTTTTGAACCAAAACTCCGTAATAAATAAGCGTAAAAAATACTTCTTCGCACAAAAAGTGATTGAATGCTTAACATGAATCAAATTGGTTCTCTGAGCATCAGTATGAGCGTATCGAATGTTCCGTGCAAATGTGTTTCATTTTGTAACATAATAAAATTTCAGTTATTTTAACTCATCGACATCTGTTCCTTTCTCAAGCATAATATAAATATTAACGGTATAATAAAAACAATTGATTTAATGGATAGATGAAATAATACTGAGGTATTTCATATACCTATCAGCGGACGAAAATTTATCCTGACATTCAAAAGTCGCCTGGTAGTTTCAAGACGAGGCAATTTTAAACTTTGGGGAATTACAGAATTCATATAATTTCCAGAGGACCTGCGGGGTATGATGAAAGGCCTTCTGCAGTTTATTGTGTCTCAAAAAGTTTTAATTGATCATACAAAGTCGGACAAACTTTGTGTGGAAGGCTCCGGAGCTGTGACGCAATTCAGATGCGACCCTGCGGTCGCAACTGAAAATGTCATGGTCTGTCATGACCATGACATGAAAATGCCATGGTCTGTCATGTCAAAAGGAGGGTCTGTCATGGATCTCATATACGTGGCCGAAAATGTCGGAAGAATTCGCAATTTTGTACGAGTAATTTTCCCTGCGGTCGCAACTGAAAATGTCATGGACAGTCATGACCATGACAAGAAAATGTCATGGTCTGTCATGTCAAAAGGAGGGTCTGTCATGGATCTCATATACGTGGCCGAAAATGTCGGAAGAATTCGCAATTTTGTACGAGTAATTTTGACATTTTGAGTTTTTCACTTGATTAATTTTTTTATGGCACAGAAACTCTACAAAATACGGCCTTGGAATAGAAAATGGATACTGGGACAACTATGAGGGCTTTAATTGGTTATTTATAGCCCCGAAAAACCAAATTTCCTGCTAGCTTTTTTTGGAATGAAGTTTATTTGAAAAATTGTGGGGTCAGTTACAAACGAATTTCATTTTACTTGTAACTCTCGACTTATCAAGAACTTCTAAATTGCGATTTATCCCAATAAGACCCTTGCCCAGTTAACATTACACCTCAATTCAAAACAGTTTTGCTGCTCTACACTATTTTTACTGTAATCAATGATATTTAGGTCTTCAGGATTATCCTTCACTTCGATACATAGTTTCAGTGGATGCAAGCTCAACCAGAATGTGTGGCGTTACAATTTAAGTTTAATGAAAAAACGATTCTGGCGTCTCCGATTCTGAACATTGCAGAATTTATCTCAGCTTGTTGCGATCTCGAACGTGCACTTCACTGCTCTATAATATCTACTGGGCTTAGCCGCCCACCCACTTCGCAGATTTTTAACAGAACTTTCAAATAAAGCTGGGATCGAACCCGCTACACACTGCTTCAGTCTTTGAACTTTTACAATTTTTTACCAGAAATTTCATAGAAAGCTTAGATCGAACCCACAACTCACCGCTCGAATCTATGAAGTTGAACAATAAAATCAAACCATAGAATCAAATCAGTGCAAGTGCAACTTTCAGCTTGTTACATTCATATTATGAGTTATTTGACATAGTTGATATAGGTCATCTCTAATTATTGGTCATAGTTCCACAACTTTACAGAACAATATTGTACTTCAAATAGTACGCCCTTGCCATTTGGACAGCGTTAAGCACAGTAAGCCTAAAAATTCCACTGTAGTCCAGTGGTAGCAGCACCATATACCAGCAAGAAGAAGTAGCTAAAGGTTCGAGCGTTAGAGAACTTTGTTCATTTTTTAGAGTCTCTGGCGGGCGGCAAATAAAAGGCGTCGAAGGTAGTGCATCAGCATGGCCGTAGTCGTTACTCAAAACCTTCTCCGTTACGTGTTACTTGTTGGGATCATAAAGTTTAAGGTAAATAGCTCACCAACATCTGTGGAATGCGGTGGACTCCGTTTCTGCTTCTCATCTTATGGCCGCCTTCTCGTCCATAATTTTCACTCGAGTAGCAATTGGCATCATCACTAAACGATTGATCGCTTCACTCACGAGATTTACTGTTTAACATTCGTGTGCTGAGTAAAGGTCTGGAATATTTTTATTATTTTATTTATGTACTCTTCTGTTTGAGTATTCCGAATTACCTTCATTGACAACGTTTTAGAGACTAGCTTCATCATCGGCCCACAAAATCTCAAAGAAATCAAGTACGATCTGTAAAATGCCCACACTTTTTTTCCTGGCAAATTCTCCGTTTTCTTCTAATTAATATTGTTAGAAATTTCCGTATTTCTTGAATCGTCCAAGTTGACGATTCTTTTTCTTAGTCTTAGATAGGAAGGGATCTGTGAATAGTTAAGATTAGAACTTTCTCACTGTTCCAGCCACCTCGCAGATTAATACCAGAACATTCCCCTATGAGTGGGGATCCCGGACACTTCCCGTCGTATGGCTGCCTTCTCGTCCATAATTTTCACTCGAGTAGCAATTGGCATCATCACTATAAGATTGAAAAGATTGATCGCTTCACTCACGAGATTTACTGTTTAATATTCGTTTGCTGAGTGAAGGTCTGGAATCTTTTTACTATTTTTTTATGTATCCTTCTGTTTGAGTATTCCGAATTACTTTCATTGAAAACGTTTTAGAGACTAATTTCAGCATCGGTACACAAAATCTCTAAAAATCAAAGTACGATCTGTAAAATGGCCACACTTTACAAATGTAAAATAGCCACGATTTTTACTATTTCTTTATTGATAAGCCTCACATATAATGAACAATAAATTACATTTATTACTCAATTGATTGTTGATTTTGATGAGGTTCTAGGTAGCGATGTTGTAAATTCAGAAGTTAAAGGCCTTAATTTACTGGCTTGAGATCTCACACTCACCAACATCGCGTCAGTTTAGCTGAGGGATTTTGCAAATTTGATGTCGATAGAAGAGTTATAGACGCCAGCCAACACCTGTAAATAAAGGTGTGGTAATTGGGATACGGCGTGAATAGTATAGAATACAGAAACAGAATAGGATGGAAACGCTGCATTTACCTTGGTAATCATCTTGGTACTTGTTTGGGACATAGCAGTCCCAGGCCACGATGGATCGCCGCCTCCGAGTCTATTGAAACATGAAGCCATAATAAAAGAATCAAAACCACGGTGATGGATTTGTATTAGCTAAATAGCCTTCGCCTGACATGTATTTACACACATTCAAATTTAATGATCGACGGGCATGAGAATAAACAGAGATGTAAATTTAAGTACTAAATTAATATAATGAAGTCGATCCAGTCTTCGCTCTAGCTTGGACTTGCCCATATCAACTATTCAGTCGACGTCGATGATTCAGAGAATGACGATCGAATCTTGAATGTGACTAATGCACGTGCAAGCTAGTGTTAAAATAAGTAATATACCGTCAACTAGTTATTATTCTACAGTAAAACCATCATACTTAATAGCTCATCTTTTATATATTACAAAAATTAAATTTCCAATATAAATTAAGACTTTTACGAGAGATTTTTAGATTTTTGCGTTCAGCCACTCTTTCTCTACCGAATAATTTGAAGAGTATTATTGCTAATACAAAAATAATAAAGAAATTGCACTGATGGATTATTTAATGAAATAAAGAATTACGATCGTTCCTTTGGATCATTATCGTCGGCAAGGTAAATAGATTAAATGAACAATGTTTTAGTGTCTACACTAAAATATAAATGAGATTTTTTCAAAGAGCTATGCACTTTCTAAGCTCGTACTGGTCATCCTGAGCCAGTTTGGCGTGACAAAAGAACAAATCAGAGCAACATCTGCTCTACGCTGGTGCTGTGAGGAGTGTGTCTCAGAAGTGTGTCTCAAAAGTGTGTCTCAGAAGTGTGTCTCATAAGTGTGTCTCAAAAGTGTGTCTCAAAAGAGTGTCTCAAAAGTGTGTCTCAAAAGTGTGTCTCAAAAGTGTGTCTCAAAAGGGTGTCTCAAAAGTGTGTGTTCTATCATGAATGTCACAGTATTCACGCGATGACAACGTTGAAACAACAATAATAATAGCAACAATACTTGCTGTAAAAATATTCTAACAATATTAAGCAATACTTTGCTCACGAAAACAGTTACGTATTTTCTATTTGCTTAAAACATATCCTGCAATGTAGTAGGTAAATTATGATTCAATATCAAGCATAACGGCTTTTGTACAAAATTTTAGGCTCCCTGGAACTCGAAAATTACTGTCTTTTTGTGTAAGTTTATCAATATTTACGTCAGCGGTTAGTTAGTCAATATTTTCATTTATCATAGCTCAAGTTAATGAATTACTCCTAATAGTACTATTATTACTTTAATATTACTAATAGTTAACTTATTATATTTTTTCGCTTATTCGTCACATAATAAACTGATGTATACAGTCAGATGCAAACATGCTGAACTCTACTGTTGTGCTCAGAAGTTATACGAGCATTTAAACAATCGGGCTCTATTTACACAGGTACGAGAGCCTTGTATGTATTATTCATTGGAAGCACCACCGAACAATATCTTTACCTAATATATATTTGTGTTATATGTTCAAATGAAGCACGTTATTGTTGCATAGTGCGATCTATACATTCTTATGTGAGACGGCATCAAATTTCCTGCCCTTGCTGACGTGAGGAGGCGATGAATAGAGCATTTTTATGGGCGCATGTCGTGAAATTATTTGCCTCCACCGCCAGAGATGAGGTCGTATTCTCGTCCAGCATCAGCCAAGCCCTCGCCCAGCATCAGCCAAGCCCTCGCCCAGCATCAGCCAAGCCCTCGTCCAGCATCAGCCTAACCCTCTGCCGTCATAGGTTAAGTCCTCGCCCAACATCGTCCGCAGCGTATCCTGGCTCGGTGATTCTTAAATTTTCCGGTCCATTCATCCCTTGGAACAAGAAAAATAAAGGGTGCGGATCAGGAAAATCAGCAAGCAGAAATGAACAGAGGGGTGAGTGTATGAAAGTCAGGCGATGAATCTAATAAATGGCATGTAAATGTCAAAATGTGTCATGTGAGAAGAAATACATGCAAGTGGCATAATAAATAAAAGATTAAAAGCTACGGTAGTGAGTCTTGGACATTTCATTTTCTTAGATCACAGAATTTCACGAGAATTGACTGAACGCATACGAACAATTTTTAATGTAGCTTTGATTTTCGAATAATTCACCTGTGATTTTCGAATAAAATACTCAATAAAATGGGATGAATATTATATTCTTTTGAACTTCAGTTCCAAGTTAACTCCAAACAATATTTCTCTCGCCAGCTATAGAGAGCGTCTGTAGAAACGAATTAATCTTCACGAGCAATGCAGACAACATTGATTAAATACAATTATGCGGGGCTGCAGATCTTCAGTTCAACACAGGCAAGCTAGGGGTTTGGGATTGTTCAAAAGAAGTTTCAGTGACATTTTAGTGCTAGCTAATAGCTTCTTGATTAACATCAAATATCAGTCAGGGCTGACCAGCATTAACGACAGCTGCAAGGTATGAATGTCCGTCAGGGATTAACAACATAAATTAAAGCTAATTTGCATCAATCAGAGCTGACTAGCATTAAAAAAACCGACTTAAACACATTTGCAGTTCTCTCCCATTCAACGAAGAGAAATTTGCATTTTTATTGATGTCATCTTTTGCTGCATCCCATGTTTAGCACGGTCGGGTCCAGAGGTCAAAGTTGAACGTGGTGGCAATTGGAAGACAAACATAGCTTAGATAATTTTGAAATTAGATGTCTTCGAAAATCATTATTGTTTTTTTAAATACACAGAGGCATTATGCAAATATTATGTATAACCTATACCCGGGCTGTTCCAAAACCCATATATTATTAAGTGAGTAAGTCGACTTCGCTCGATTCGAACTGGCATGAAGTAACGGAATACATATTTACGGACTCCGGAATACGAAATGTTCACATATTTACTTGCTCAACACTTGTTCGTTCAATCAAAAAGGTCTTTTAAAGTATTATCACATGAAAAAAAATTCTTCGCAACTTCTCAAGTGTCTAACAAAGTTCCATTCTCTAGTATATTTACAATATTTTTTATTTTTCGCACCGTACTTTCAAATTTAACAAAGTTCTCCCAGAAAGGATCCATAAATAATTTTATGGAATTAAAATTTCCAAATTGGCCTCTCTTTTCACCTTATGCCTAACTTTATTCATGATCGATTAGTTTTATTTAACTTTCTCAATGCAGACCCATCGATGAAATTTTTTTTGTCTTCCAAAATTTTGTCCTAATCCAAAACAGCTGCGTTTTCTATCCTAAAAAACATTTCTTTAATTTTTCTTCCCTGAAAAAGATTTTATACCCCCGAGGATCATTTTAAATGGTAGAAGGAGCCATAACTTCTGGTATTGCCGCAGCGACGAAAGTTCCATAAAAGTTCTGGCAAAGTTTGACGGCGGCAGCGCTGCATTATGCTAATCTACAGCTGCTCAAATGCACAGCTGCTGCTATAAACCAAACACTCATTTGGCCAAATGTTGAACAATGCTATTCTATTCAAAATATTTATGTGATAAAATTTTTTTCATTTTGTATAATTGGTATATATTCAAAATATCACCTCTAAAAATATGTTCGTAACGATTTCTATGGCAATTTGTAATCTAAGTTAAGATAGATAACAATATTTTTTATTTTTAAATAGATTTACTCGGGTTTGATATTCTGCTGTCAAATAATTTTAACATTTTTTAAATTTGTTTTTTACGTTTTTTCTACCGATATTAAAAACCGGAAAAAATCCTAATGAAATATTTAGTAATACTAAGTAAAAATGAGCTGAAATAATCGTACTGAATGAATACAATAAATCATACGTCATGTAATAACTTCTAAAAGACTGGCCCAGTTTCCTCTCAGGCATCTCCCACGTTAACGTAACTTCACGCTTATCGGCCACGCCTATAAGATTCATAGTGCCAGAATTTCATGTATAAGACTGCGAAATGTAATGCAATATCTGATTCTATAAGCAAAATAAAATTAAAATTTCAGAAACACGGCTAGATAAATCGTGTAAAATAATGTCAGTAAGTATTTTTCAACCTTACTTATTGCACTTGATAGAATTGAATGGTATTATTGACGAATTTAAAAAAAAGACTCGAAGCTTGAAGCTTCAGCTTCTTTGAATTCCGCTTCCGTGAACAAATTAGATGGAAAGTGTGTGGAAAAAATTAATTGAGACTCTTTATAGTTCCCGCCTGCTAGAAAATTATCTAATACTACTAAAAAGTCTGCAATATCACTGACGATTCTAATGTCGGTTATTTCGAATTAATTAATCAAAGCTTAAAGAAATAAAAAAGAAAATTTGTCATTTTCGCCCAGCATGGACAGAAATTCGTAATCATAGCTATACCTGTTCAAGCGCAATCATTACGATTTACGATAAGATATATATAATAATTTGCTGGTATTTTTCTTGAAGCGTAATAAATAATTCATACCAAAATAATATCTATTCTGAACGTCTGAAGTTCATTCCAGGTTTGGCTTACGAATGCAGTGTAATACCGAGCCGTATTTTATTTATTAAACATTTTAGGCACTAGCCATTATTTTTATGCCTCCAGAACTTATCGGGAATCAAGAAGATTGGTATTTAACTTTTGTGAGCTCTTTGATTATGAAATTTTGATCAGACTGATTAAGTGATATTTAAACACTTAATTTTAAATATTAATAAAACATTAGCTGCACAACAGAGGAGCGCCGAAATTATTCATAGATCTCTGAATACATAATTTGAATTGTCTTATAGTTCTCATTTGAATGCAGTGAATTTGCATTTCTAATTCATCGTGACTGCTTTAATGTGATGTTTTTGCAATGCGAGACATACAATTAGAATACATATCATTAATCACATTATCTTTCTATCTATTAAAAATAATATTCTCGTTGTATTTAATTTTTCATTGTAAACTTAATTTGAGAAATAATGTTCAAATTATAATTAAAATTAAAGCCACAAACGGAATACCTCTGATCAATCACAGCAATTTTTGAGGCGTAATTGTAAGTGGTCTTGATGCATTTTCTTTTAATTGTATTATTGAGCTTAATGAATAATGTTAAAATTATTTAAATAATAAAATCTTTAAGATTGGCCTACCCCAGCTTGTTTTTATTCCGCTATAAGATGCGTCAGTTCACGCCTCGTCTGGCCAATATAATCTAATTCAGGCACTTTATTAATTTATTTTGCTAATTACCAAAGCAATTTAATTACGCGAGAAGCTCATCTGATCATGAGGAAAAATGACGAGGGGCTCCGACAATATTGTTTCCTGCAGACAACAACAGAATAGCTGCGAGACTAGCAGATATTTTATGTGAAAATATACAGAGTGACCGGCGGATATAATATGTGAAAATATACAGAATAAGTGGCAGATATTTTACGTATAAAATATACAGAATAACCGGCAGATATTTTATGTGAAAAGTATACAGAATAACTGGCAGATATTTTATGTGGAAAGTATACAGAATGAGGGGCAGATATTCTATGTGAAAAGTATACAGAATGACTGGCAGGTATTTTACGTGAAAATATACAGAATAACTGGCAGGTATTTTACGTGAACATATACAGAATAGCTGGCAGATATTTTAAGTGAAAAGTTTACAGAATGACTGGCAGATATTTTATGTGTAAAGTATACGGAATGACCTGCAGATGTTTGAAAAGTATACAGAATGGAACACATCTAATTTCTTAAGAAGTATATAAATGCCTAAAAAACTGTTGTTAATTAATGGTATTCTATTTGTGTATTTCGGATCCATAAATTTTCGACTGGAGCATCATTCCACATACTATATTTATTGTTTCCTAAAATTGCAGGATATTTTTTCACTCTGTAGTTTTCAAACGCTGTACTCCCGCAGGATTCAGTTAATACTCGTAGTAGCATTACTGCCGGATAGATACTACCTGTAGTAATTTTTAAATCAGTATAACTGGCAGAGTTATATCGTCGGAATATACTGAATAATTAAAGTATAACTTGCCTTGTTTTACTATTTGGCATTCCAGAATTTATTAGGCATTGTTTTCACCACAAATGATTTGTTAATTATTTGTGTTATTAATTACATTGCATTAATTATAATTGGCACAACTGTTCACTTCTCGAGTAGGAAATATTGAAAAATTTTCAATTATTTATTTGATCAAACAATATAAATGGTTGTTTTGCAATTTCATTAGACTATTTTATTTACCTTTACTCATAAAACCTTGAAAATCAAATCCATTGCAAAAATTTCTAACATAAGCAACAGCTTCACTGCGGTCGTTGGCCTAACAGGAGAGGTTAAAACAAACTTGGGAGTTAACAGTAAATCTGTGGGGTGACAGTACAATTACACTACGTGGGTAAAAGCTACTTCTTGCGCTAAAATTAAATTAAAGTCAAAGAGGTTGATGTAAACGAGTAATAAGAGTGAGCTTGAGTGGTAAAGTAAACTTGAGTGGTAAAGTAAACTTGATTGGTAAATTAAACTTGAGTGGTAAAGTGAACTTGATTGGTAAAGTAAACTTGAGTGGTAAAGTGAACTTGAGTGGTAAAGTGCATTTGAGTGGTAAAGTAGACTTGATTGGTAAATTAAACTTGATTGGTAAAGTGAACTTGATTGGTAAAGTAAACTTGAGTGGTAAAGTAAACTTGAGTGTTAAAATGAACTTATGTGGCTAGTAAAGGAGCTAGGGCTCAAAGTAAATATAAGGAGTTAAAGTAAACCCGAGGAGTTGTAGGAAACTTGATTGGTATAAATAAAAGAGAAGAAAAATAAACTAGAGATGTAAAACAGGAATTAATTAGTAAATTAATTAGTAATTAATTAGTAAAAGTTAACTTGAGGGTTAAAAGCACACTTGAGAGACAGTAAAAGTACACTTGAGACGAAAACATAACCTTGAGAGATAAAATTAAACTTGAAAGCTAACAGTACACTTTTGGGGTAACAGCACATTTGAGGCAAAGGGGAAAACTTAAGAGGTAAAAGTACACTTAAGTTTTAAATACAAGTTGGTAAAGATGCACAAACGTGGGTGGGAAAATTAAAACGTACCTCTATGCTGATGATGATGATTTATTACAAAACAATGTTCTAAAACATAGCGAGAAAAGCAATCATTTACAATTCGTTCCTGATCCAGAAATTCAACATCGTTTGAATAATAAGATTATCTACAATTGTATTCTTCCAAAACAATTTCCTGCAGTGACTGTCCAAAACTGTCTATATTCTCTCTCTAATCAAATACCGTCTTGCAGTATAAAGCTGTACCTGAATAATAAATTTTTCTCTTCGTTAACTACTACCCTTGTTTTCACCGTTGATAAATATCCCGGAAATCTCTCGAATTTTTGTAAATATTCAGAAAAAATCTCAAGAATTCTGCAGATAATCCGATAAGTCGCAGCGCCTCAGCAGCCTCGAATTTCTGACAAGCTCGAGCCTTCACTCGACCCTTCAGCGGGCGCCGCTCAGCCAAAAATCCTGGCAATCTTCATTCCAATTTATTCATTCATTCTTTTCTTTCCTTTCTTTCCTTTCTTTCCTTTCTTTCGTTTCTTTCCTTTCTTTCCTTTCTTTCCTTTCTTTCGTTTCTTTCCTTTCTTTCCTTTCTTTCCTTTCTTTCCTTTCTTTCCTTTCTTTACTTTCTTTCCTTTCTTTCCTTTCTTTCCTTTCTTTCCTTTCTTTTCTTTCTTTCCTTTCTTTCCTAGTATACTTTTCTTCCTTCTCTCCGTTCTTTCCTAAAAGTATTTCTCACCTCAATTTTATTTTTTCCTATGATTTTTTAGTTCCTTCTTCTCTTTCTTTCATATGATTCTTTCCCATCTCATTCTTTTCTTTCCTGGGAGTCTTTTCTTCCTCCTTTTCTTTCTTTCCTAGAGTCTTACCCACCTCCTTTCCTTTCTTTCCTCGAGTCTTCCCCACCTCCTTTCCTTTCTTTCCTAGAATATTCCCCACCTCCTTTCTTTTCCTTCATAGAGTCTTCCCCACCTCTTTTCCTTTCTTTCCTAGAGTCTTCCCCACCTTCTTGCCTTTCTTTCCTAGAGTCTTCCCCACCTTCTTGCCTTTCTTTCCTAGAATATTCCCCACCTATTTTCCTCGGGGTTTTTCCCACCTGCACCCCAGGAGTATGTCTCACGCCCTGCAACAATAAAGTCACCATTTCTGCTGCGAATAAAAAATACGAAGATCAAATTTCGAATCTCTACCCGACACGAGCGATGTCGGTAGCGATTCCATTCACAAGCTGGAGTCTTTCCTTCATATGGAAATACTGCTAATGAAGAATGAATAAAAATACTGCTTCATATGCTACTGCTGAATGAATTATAATACTTCTTCAATAATACTGCTTTAATGAATAATAGAATAATACTGCTTCATATGGAATCTTTGTAGTCCGTCCAGCATATCATGCCGACATCTTTGTTGATATTTCTACACACTGATAGTTTTAACCTGTACGTAAGGATTAATGAGAAACCATCTATTATTATTTACGTTACAGTGTATGAACTCCGGAGCCATCTACAGTGCTTCTGATTAGTGGGTTTGTTAAAAGCAATTTCTTACATTTCTCTTACAGTCATTAAATGTAATGGTTACTTACGATATATAGGGTATCATTTTCTGTCAGGTTTATTGTGTACAATATTCAGTACAGTATGCATATATACAGTATTTATTGTGAACAGAATGCATCACTATATAGATACAGTGAAGACTTGCCTAGCTATAGAAAACAATTCTTGCCAGATTTCCACAAGACAATCAAGAGCCGCAACTCACCATCAAATGATTGGCTCCTGCCAGTTCTGTTGTTCTTCCCTCTTGATTGGAACTGGTCATTTCTGAATAAAAACTAATTTTCTTAAATTTATTAAAGCATTTTAATGAGAACACTTTACAGTTTTGCCTGTTCGAAAAAGAAATTTCTTCTCGATTCACTTTCGTTCATCTTCACTTAATAAATTTTGTTTTAATTATTAAAGGTCGTCTGAAGTTTTTTTCTTCACATTGTCGACTTCTGGTTGCCGTATCTGGACGCTATAGCTGCATCTGGACGCTACAGCTGCATCTGGACGCTACAGCTGCATCTGGACGCTACAGCTGCACCAACTTGCTCTATAGAAGTTCCCTAACTTCAGCCATGTAATATGGCAGAAGCTGTTCTCAATTTGCAGCGTTATTATTTTAACGATATTTTGACACATAATGCCAGTACAGAACAAACAGTCGGATGGTACAGCAGATACAGTCGTTCAAATTAGTGTAAAACATCAACTTTTATACTTATGAATCTAATTTATTTGATAAATAAAGTTTTTTTGCGAAATTATCCCAATTCAATTCCAACATTTGCTAAGCTTTATCGAAATTGCTTAGCAATCTATTTGACGCTACAATGTAGTCGGTACAAGCAAAATTTTTTATCAAGATTTGTACCTAATTCTCACGTCAATTAATATCCTCATATTGAATAAGATTTCATTTACAAATACTGCAAAGCGACTGCTGAGGCTGATTCCATTCCGGATTCTTATAACTATTATTTTTCATATAACGAAAAAGTTTTGCTTTAACTCGCGCTTTCACTTCCACCAAAATATAAAATTTAGAAAGAAAATTATATCTGTTGACTAAAATGTTCCTCCTATAATTCATTCGAGTCATGCGGTAGTTGATTGTGAGAAACGGTAGAAGGAAGAATGTTGATCTCCATACACATAGCGATACACGCAAATCATGGCTTCATTCACCAATTATTATAAGAGAAAATTTGCCGTAATAGACAAAAAAAAATATATATATATATGTATTCATATTCGTGTTAAAGAAGAATGAAATTATTGACGATTTTAAACACGAACGACCATAATAACAACATATACAAGGCTAGGAAAATAGCTGTCTGACTGAATTTTAATAAATCGATATTTTGATAATCGATATAATTGATATCGATGACTCGATATTTTGATGCTTGTCAGTGACTACAATATTGGTTGTGTACTAAACAATTATTCTTCTTAATTTCATCGGTTATTGTGACCCGTGTGAGGATGTGCTACATTTTATTTTTACCCAAAATTTACAGAAAAAAACAGCAAATAGATGTACAAAAACGCTTCAAAATTGCCAACGCTGGCTGCTTGCCTACACTTTGCTGGATCTGTCAAGGACTCCCGTAACAGAGCGCAGAATTGCCACTAAACGAGTTAACAGCTACATTCACTTTGAGTCAAACGAGTTTCAAATACGATTAAAAAGCTATAAAACGC
Source organism: Hyalella azteca (assembly GCF_000764305.2). Taxonomy (NCBI): domain Eukaryota; kingdom Metazoa; phylum Arthropoda; class Malacostraca; order Amphipoda; family Hyalellidae; genus Hyalella; species Hyalella azteca. Next base: position 5,921 of record NW_025938743.1, on the reverse strand, counting down.
ATTTATCCGAACGTCTGCAGAAGGTAGCTATTATTGACCGTTTCTCTGCATAATTCAGTGGGCTTAATAACTGTGTTACCAACAGGCAATATCAGGTTGAATCAACATTGAAACAACGTACTTCGCGATTTTGAAATAAGATTGAATATTAGTCCACATTGAAAAGTGGTTGAATGTTATTTTTTCAGCGTCGTCTAATTCGACGTTATTTCAACGTTGAAATCGCATTGAATTCTGACGTTAGAAGCGCATTTATAAAAGGTTTGATCAGATTAACATGCATGTTCTAACGTGAATGTCACAGTATTCACGCGATGTCAACGTTGAAACAACGTTGAAACAACGTCAAAATGTACGACGTTGAATCACTTTTCAGCCTGGACGAATATTCAACCTTATTTCAACGTTGCGAAGTTCGCTGGTCAAACGTTGATTTCACCTGGCATTGCCAACTCGGTTTTTTATAAACCACAACAGATTATTGGTTACCTGTTCCTTTTTAAAAACCTAAACAGTTTAGTTTCGTTGAGAGGAAATCCCTTTTAGCGCTAGAATCTCTGTTGGCTCCTTCTTCGTGTATAATTTATTTTGCCATTGTATGATTTATTGATATTTCATTATTGGCTAGAGAGTTTCAACGACTCTTCAATAATACTTCTGGCTTTATTTGCTGTAAAAATATTGTAATAATTTGGAGCAAAACTTTGCTCACGAAACAGTTACTGTAATTTATATTTACATAACAAATATCAAGCAATGTAGTAGGTTTATTATGATTCACTATCAAGCATAACGGCTTCTGCCAAAATATTATGCCTCCTATAACTCGAAAATCATTTTCCAGTTATACAAGTTTATCATTATTTACGTCAGCGGTTAGTTAGTCAACATTTTTATTTATCATCGTTTAAGTTGATCACTGACACTTGATAGTATTATTATTGATTTATTTTTATCATTTAATGATAGTTAATTTGTTATATTTTTCATTCTTTCGCCACATAATAAACTGATGTACACAATGAGACGCAAACATGCTGAACTGTACTGCTGTGCTCAGAAGTTATACCAGAATTTAAACAGCTAATCGAGCTCTACTTACACAGAAACCAACGCCTTGTATGTATTATTCATTTGAAACACCACCGAACAACATCTTCAACTGATCTATAATATATTTTAGTTCTGTTCAAATGAAGCACGTTATTGTTGCATAATGCGATCTATACATTCTTATGTGCGACGGCGACAAATTTCTTGCCCTTGCTGACGTGAGGAGGCGCTGAATAGAGCATATTTATGGGCTCATGTCGTGCAATTATTCGCCTCCACCGTCAGAGATGAGGTCGTATTCTCGTCCAGCATCAGCCAAGCCCTCGCCCAACATCAGCCAAACCCTCGCCCAGCGTCAGCCAAGTCCTCGCCCAGCATCTGCCAAGCCCTCGCCCAGCATCAGCAAAGCCCTCACCCAGCAGCATCAGCCAAACCCTCGCCCAGCATCAGCCAAGCCCTCGCCCAGCATCAGCCAAGCCCTCGCCCAGCATCTTCAACACAGGCAAGGGGGAAGGAATTGTTCAAAAGAAGTTTCAGAAACATTCTAGTGCTAGCCAAGAGGTTCTTGATTAGCATCAAATATCAATGAGGGCTGGCTAGCGTCAATGACGGCTGACAGGAATGAATTGTCAGTTAGGGATTAATGACATAAATTAAAGCTGATTTGCATCAATCAGGGCTGACTAGCATTAACAAAAATATAACTCAGTAGTCACTGCAGTGAGTGACAGAGAGCGCATTTTCTCGTCGACGAAAACTTGAAGTCACGGACGGACAGACGGACGGACGGACGGATGGACGGACATGGCGAGCACAATAGTGCATTTTTTCCATAAATGAGAAAATGCGCTAAAAAGACTGACTTAAACACATTTGCTGTTCTCTCCCATTCAACGAGATGTCATTTGCATTCTTATTGCTGTCATCTATTGCTGCATCCCATGTTTAGCACGGCCGGGTCAGAGGTCAGAGTTGAACGTGGTAAAGCAATAGGAAGACAAACATAGCTTAAAAAATTTGGAAATTAAGATTTCTTCGAAAATCTTTATGGTTTTTTAATACACAAAGGCATTATGCAAATATTATGTATAACCTATGCCCGGGCTGTTCCAAAACCCATATATTATTAAGTGAGTAAGTCGACTTGCTCGATTCGATCTGGCATGATGTAACGGAATATTTAAACTATCGTTCACATATTTACCTACTCAACACTTAGTCATGCAATCAAAACCGTCTTTTAAAGTATTATCACATGGAAAAAATTCTTCTCAACTTCTGAAGTGTCTAACAAATCAAGTTCCATTTCCGAGTATATGTACAATTTTTTTTTGCACCGTACTTTCAAATTTAACGGAGTTCTCCCAGAATGGATCCATAAATAATTTTATGGAATTCAAATTTTCAAATTGACCTTTCTATTCACCTTATGCCTAATTTTATTCAAGATCGATTCCTTTGATTCAACTTTCTCAAAGCAGATCCATCGCTGACATTTTTTTTCTTCCAAAATTTTGTCTTAGTCCAAAACAGCTGCGTTTTCTATCCTACAAAGCATTTCTTTAAATTTTCTTCTCTGAAAAACATTTTATACCCCGAGGATCATTTTAAATGGTAAAAGGAGCCATAACTTCTGGTATTGCCGCAGCGACGAAAGTTCCATAAAAGTTCTGGCAAAGTTTGCCGGCGGCAGCGCTGCATTATGCTAATCTACAGCTGCTCAAATGCACAGCTGCTGCTATAAACCAAACACTCGTTTGGCCAAATGTTGAACAATGCTTTTCTATTTTTCAATTTTGATTTGTGCTATAAAAATTTTTTCATTTGGTATATATTCAAAATATCACTTCGAAAATTATGTTCGTAATGACGTTTATTGCAATTTTTAACTTAAGTTAATATGGTCATCAACGTTATTTGATTTCTAACAATATTGTCTATTTTTAAACAGATCTATTCGGGACTGATATACTTCTGTCAAATAATTTTACCATTTTTTAATTTTTTTTTTTTACGTTTTTTTAAGACCGATATTAAAAGCTGCAAACCCTAATGAAATATTTGGTAATACTTTTCCTCATTAACTTTTGAGTAAAAAAAAACAAGCAAAAATATAACTGAAATTTCAGAAATATGCTAGATAAATCTTGTAAAAAAGTATGTCAGCCAGTATTTTTCACCCTTATGTATTGAACTTGATAGAATTGAATTGTATTATTGATGAATTTCAAAAATAAGACGCGAAGCCTGGAAGCTTCAGCTCCTTTGTATTCCGCTTCCATGAACAAATTATCTAGACAGAGTGTGGAAAGAATTAATTGAAACTCTTTAGAGTTCGCGACTACTGGAAAACTATTTATTTCTTCGATTGTGGAAGTTAAGTCCTGCCAGTCCGTCTTGGGGTATAGACCTGGGCAGGGCTTCAATTCCAATTGTCGTTTCCACCATCACTAAGCGATGGTCAGACAGACAATGAGGTTTCTTCAACCCGAAAGTCAACCACCATTCCTTCATTATTAGTAGAGAAGCCATTCACTCCACTTTTTCATTGCTGTCATTGCACCGTATGCTGAATTCTGTCTGGAATATAAAAAAAGTCTGGAGTATCACTGACGAGTCTATCGTCGGTTATTTCGAATTACTTAAGTAACGAAATGAAAAATAAAATTTGTCATTTTTGCCTAGCATAGACAGAAATACATAATTATTTCGGTAATTTTTCGAGCACAATCGTTCGATTCAAGATAAGTTATATATTATAATTTGATGGCATTGTTCTTGAGGCATAATAAATCATTCATAACTAAATAATATCTATTATGAACGTCAGAAGTTTATTCCAGGTTTGGCTTACGAATGCAGTGTAATACCGGCCCATATTTTAAATTTATTAAACATATTAGACACTAGCCATTATTTTGATACCTCCAGAACTTATCCGGAATCAAAAAGATATGCAATTAATATTTGTGAGTTTAATTTTTTGATGAGATTTATTTCGATTTTTTGATCAGATTCATTTCGATTTTTAGATCAGATTCATTTCGATTTTTGACACATAATTCTAAATATTAATTAAATTGTAATTTGCACAACAAAGGAGCGTCGGAATTATTCATACATCTCTGAAAAATATGAATTTTCTTTTTTCTTCATTTGAATGCTGCGAATTTACATTTCTAATTCATCATAACTGCTCTAACTCGATGTTTATGCAATGGAAAACACACAGATATAATGGCCGTATCTTTCGGTGTATAAACTATAAATCTTTTCATTTAATCTAATATTATATTGTAAATTTAATTTGAGAAATAATATTCAAATTATAATCAAATTAGAGCCACATACGGAATACCTCTAATCAATCACAGCAATTTTTGTGGCGCCAATTATAAATCGTCTTGATGCATTTTCTTTCTAATTTTGAAATAGAGCTTAAGGAATAATGTTTAAATTATATACATAAATAATAAAGTCTCCAAGCTTGGCCGACCCCAGCTTTTTTTTATCCCTCCATAACACGCGTCAGTTCACGCCTTGTCTGGTCAATATAATCTCATTCAGACAATTTATTAATTTATTTTGCTAATTACCGAAGCAATTTAATTACGTGAGAAGCTCATCTGATCATATTGAAAAATGACGAGGGGCTCCGACAATATTGTTTCCTGCAGACAACAACAGAATAGCTGCGAGACTGGCGGATATTTTATGTGTAAATATACAGGATGACTGGCAGATATAATATGTGAAAAGTATACAGAGTGACCGGCGGATACAATATGTGAAAAGTATACAGAATGACCGTAAAAGAATACAGAGTGACTGGGAGATATTATATGTGTAAAATATACAGAATAACTGGTAGATATTTTACGTGAAAAGTATACAGAATGACTGGGATATATTTTACGTGAAAAGTATACAGATTGGAACACATCTTATTTCTTAATAAGGATATACATGGACATCGAAAATTACTGTTCCTGGACCCGTAAATTTTATTAAATTCAATTTATAAATTACTGTTCCTGGACCCGAAAGTACAGGACCCATAAATTTTTGATTCAAACATTATTTCAACCATCTTTAAGGTTTCTTAATATTGTAGGATATTGTTGCACTAACTGTAGTTTATAAACGCTGTATTACGGCAGGATTCAGCTGAATGTAATTCTAATGCTACATGAATGCGTTGAGAGGCAGAGACAAAGAAGTGGTCCAGTGACGCGATGCTGCTCTAAGTGCGATCACACGTCACACGACGTACACGTCGGCGGCGCAATAGACGTAAACGAAGATACATCAAAACGTTCGTCGTATACGTATATACTTTCGTTTGACATAATGCCTATTTTATTCGCAAGAACGTCGTAATACGTATTCGAGGTACGTATTCGAGGTACGAGGTACGTATTCGCGTACCTCGGCGCAGGTATCAGCTTATGCCCGATTCTCAGTAGCAAAGGCTCTTTTTAGCGCATTTTCTCATTTATGAAAAAAATGCACTATCGTGCTCGCCATGTCCGTCTGTCTGTCCATCTGTCTGTCTGTCTGTCTGTCTGTCTGTCTGTCTGTCTGCCTGTCCGTCCGTGGCCTCAAGTTTTCGTCGACGAGAAAATGCGCTCTCTGTCACTCACTGCAGTGAGTACTGAGTTATATTTTTATTAATATTTTTTATTTGTCAATCCATTTGACATAAAATTGAAGTTTTCCTAGAGTATTCGACAATTTATCTATGAATGGTGTGTTAATACTACAGGTAATGTAGATAATCATTCATATCGAAATTATCAAACACGAAATTTAAATGACACAATTATTAATTTGCTTGGCTTAATTGTCCAGGAAATAATGTCATTTAA
>NW_025938742.1:0-396 GCF_000764305.2 Hyalella azteca | reverse complement strand
GAGCTGCCTCTTTAAATTCTGAGCTGCTTGATGATTTTATTCCCAATGTTTTATGTTACTGATCTCTCTCTGAATCTGATCACTGACACTTGGTGCGTTAATGAGGAAACAAGTCAAATATTTAAGGTTGTGAATACTTATAACTAACTAAGAGACTTTGAGTCACAACTCACAAATCTACCGTTTACTTAAGAAATTGCAATTCACATATGTGCTTTCACGGCAAACACAACTGACTTTCTCCACTCGGGTTGTTGAGGTTGATCCCACTATCAATTTTCACAGACATCACTTAACGGCTTTAAACGATGCACTGGCGGGGGGTCGCCTGCCAATTTGCCAAAGACGGGAGCGCTGCCGTAGCCCAAAAATTTGACTCTCAAATCAGCCCAAGAG
>NW_025938741.1:0-431 GCF_000764305.2 Hyalella azteca | reverse complement strand
AGACACCCAAGTTATTAGTTCAGGTACTGGCTGGAACAAGAAAAAAGCCGAACAAGACGCCTCTAGAAGGGCTTGTGAGATATTGAGTATTTGAGTGCTTCCTTACTTTTCTTTTGAAACCTCTTTGGTATTTAATTCAAAATTCACATCTTTCAATAACCTTATCAAAACCGAAGCCATAACATATCGCCCAATTAGATTGGACTGATAATTGGTAATGGAAAAGTCGGAGTTTTCGGCTATTTTATAGAAATCGGTGTTGGTGAGATTGCTTCCTAATAAGTCTATATTCTGCTATTTTTGAAGTTTTTTTCTCGATTTGTTGGGGTTTGTATTTTATTTCAAAATCGAGGAAATGAATTTTACAGACGAATTGCCCCCCTTTTCAGTTAACTGCCCTATAAATATAGCTACATTGTTCAAAGCAAAAA
>NW_025938740.1:0-8316 GCF_000764305.2 Hyalella azteca | reverse complement strand
CGATGTTGAATGTCATGACTGTACTGAGGTACTTGCAGTCCGGCATCAGCTGTCAACAATACACATTACGTTAATGGTGTTGAATGTCATGACTGTACAGAGGTACTTGCAATCCGGCATCAGCTGTCAACAATACACATTACTTTAATGGTGTTAAAGGCAATCAATATACGGAAAATTGCAATCAAACGAACGCTGCCTGCGATTGCAGAATATTAGTGTCCCAGATAACTGACGATTCCGTTTCTGTTCATCAGCAGACAGCAGCTTGCACAATTTAAACCAAGATTCTCGTCCATGGCAAAAGTTCACTATTCTATCGTGAACAATTATTAGGCCACGCACCAATATTCAAGGACACAAACTATGATGCCCTGGCTGTATCACAACTCCCTGATACGAAATACGTTTCCCTGATACGAAACACGATTCCCTGACACGAAACACGATTCGCCGACACAAAACACGATTCCCTGACACGAAACACGATTCGCTGACACGAAACATGATTCCCGGACACGAACCACGATTCCCTGACGCGAACCACGATTCCTCGACAAAAAAACACGATTCCCTGACACAAAACACGATTCCCTGACACAAAACACGATTCCCTGACACAAAACACGATTCCCTGACACAAAACACGATTCCTTGACACGAAACACGATTCGCCGACACAAAACACGATTCCCTCACACGAAACATGATTCGCTGACACGAAACATGATTCCCGGACACGAACCACGATTCCCTGACACGAACCACGATTCCCCGACGCAAAACACGATTCCCTGACACAAAACACGATTCCTTGACACAAAACACGATTCGCCGACACGAACCACGATATTTTGACATAAAGCAACATTTCTCAACACGTTAACGATGCCACTAAAGTGAGCCAGGACCACGGGAGCTCACAGTGCCGATGAAATGCTTGGTGATGTATTCGTAGATCCTCCAGGAGTCCAGGTCGAGGTGATGTCTTTCTGCCGCCCTCATGGGGGTGATGGGTGGATGGTCCCCTGCGTCGTGCCCCTTCTTGGGCCTGTTGATGCCCTCCCGCAGCAGCTCCCGCACCGTCGTGCCCCAGTCCTGGTGCCCCGCTTGTATCTGCAGCGCCCCGCTGCAAAATATAAGCGTTCTGAATCTACCTTATTCTTCAATCATGCTTATAATCAATTTTTTGGACTCTGAATTTTGGAGCCTTTTGAACTAGGTCTTGTTTGAACTCGCTTCCATGTCACTTTAATATTATATGTGATTAATTTTTAAAAATTGTGCGATAAATTAATGCAGCATGCTCGACAAGCAAATTCACGTTTCTTTGTTGTCGATTAAGTTCTTGTCAATACGAATGGCCAGTACAAGCGTACCCCTCCTTTGACACCGAACACATTTGAAATCACGATTTTTCATTACAATATTTCTTTTGATGGGGTTGATTTCTTTCGAGCAGCGACGTCGGAACGAAATGGATTTCATTTAAACTAAATCTCGCACAATGAGTAACTACCATACTAACCATAAATGAGTAACTATTGTTACCCACCCCATCACCATACAATTGCAACTCTTATTCCATTAAATGTCATGCGATAATTACGCGGACTACAACTCCGGAGACCTCTAGAACACCCACATGAGGTCGAAGTTCTCAGGGTAGCTGGACGTCTCAGTTCTGGGGTAACTGATGTAGCCTTGCGTGTAGAGGCGCTCGGCCACCACCATGGCAGACTGCGGGCTCATGCCGAGACCTGCACTCGCGACCTTCATGAGCTCCACTGTGTTCAGGGCTTGTGGTCGCGCCTTCGTCTTCTCCTTAGAAATGATGCTCACCACGCTGCCAATTACAATGTTGGTAAGAAGACCAATGGCTTTAGTCACTCCTACATAAATTAAGACCTGAAACTGGGTTTTCATCTTCGTACATTTTTGAACTAAACCAAGATGTACGAATATTAGCGGTTTGGAATAGCTTGCTATATAGATGTGTATAGAATGACAAAAACTTCATAAAAATATGATACAATTACAAAATTCAAGGATAAAGATCTTATTCTTTGGCAGAAATAATGAAATATGAATGGATGAACTGCTACTTAAGATGCGGTATAAATCAATATTAGATGATTTCTGATCATTTCCCCGTTTCTCACCTGGCAGTAGAATTTTCTTTGACCATATTGAGGAACAATTGTGCCACTTCCTTATCAAAAAGCCTTCCTCTTTCCCAGTCCAGCCTCACCGTTTTGTCATTCTTCAGAGCAATCGACACCTGTGGGAGACACATACCATACATGTTGCTGCATCAAGCCACAGCCTATGCATACAGAGAGTGCCATGGAAATGACTGCATGTAGCACTGGTAGTGAAATGCACGCGTACTAGGTAGTTTATTTGTGCTTCAGCCATTGAGGTATTTTACGGATATGAGAAATAATTCACTACCAACAAAGTTGATGATAACTGTGATAATTTAATTGTTAATTTTAAGTAGATGATAACTATGAAAAAAACTGATAATTTTTTTGAATCAGAAGTTATTCATAAACAAAAAGTGGTGAATGGTGTGGATAGCAAGAAGGAAACATCCTTTCAGAGATAAATAACAAATAGGTCGACAATAACAGAAAATAAAATAGCAGTAAAAGAAGTCGTTTGTACGCACAGTTGCCCAAAGTTCTAAAAACCAATGCGGTGCGTTTCTTTTCTGCATTACCAGACTGATGAAATTAACAGGATGTCTCTGCACTTAGTATCATATTTTGTTCAGTCAATAAGATACTCGTATTTTATTTAGTCAACGCACTTGAGAATATAATAAAGCGGTGCGTCTAATGCTGTCGCCTCATACGAGCCTGTTAATGAAAGCGTGATAAAAAAAACTTGGACACTTTAATGACTTGCAATAATCATTGTAAACTAGCCTTACCGAGTCAATGCCTGATGCTCTTACCGCTCATTCATCTCAGTGCGTTTCATAAACAAAACTAAGTGTTCATCAGATAATGACAACAATTAATGTGAATTATTTAGCTACTTGAGTGGCTGATGTCTGAACGAGACTCAATGTCTCCAATACCAAGCTCTACTTTTTAAATGGTTATTTTTCAAGTTAGAGTTCTCTTGCAGCCAAGATGCCGCCATATTTGGCCTGTCCCAAAGTAATAGCAGCATTTTGGTTAATTTGTGGTGATCTCTAAGAATACTTTGGACTCAACCTGCAGGCAATCTGCGAGCCAGATTTATATTTTAAAACTCTTTCGTCATTTTACTAGGAATCAATAGTGCAGTGAAGCTATAGATTTAATAATCGGTACGTATCTGACTAATGTATCTCTTGTTCAGATCGCGAGTTCCCGTAAGGTTGATTCTTTCTTGACAAATTGAAATGAAACTTAACAGTGGGTGGATAATTAAGGCATGCAAAGATCCAACAATTTGAATAAAACAAATGTAAGCTCTTGAGGTTGCCTAACTTTCTCGCGACAATGACACGCCAATATTAAGAGAATCCTGCATACATAGCTGCCTAACACTACAATTTTGATCTGCAGTCTTATACCGCGAGCTCAGAGGCAGGAACAAGAGCTTTAGGAATACAAAGTCTAAGGAATACAAACCATAAACATGCAACTTCTACCAATACCCCGGACGAGTAACTGCATAAAGATACAAGAGAAAAAATATTGAATGCTCTTTTTCCCATATGTTCTTCCGAATTTCCTGATACTTCTTACATTTAATGCAAGATAAAAAAAGAAACAAATTATCGTGATTTGTCTTTTTCAACTAATAATCTTATAGCATGAATTAGCAATTAAATTTGTATAATCCTATGGAAGCTGTTACGCTGAGTAAGTTAGTTGATAAATACCTGCAAGACCCAGAATGTCTCAGGCTTGAAGCTCTTAATAACGTCGTGCCTCGTGACACAGAAGCCAAGCGTGGGCGTCTGGCAGGGGCCGTATGATATCACAGTAGAGTCCAGGTTGCCGTACTTATTCTTGAAGAAAAATATATGGAATAAATATATTCACTCTCGACAACGAAATAAATAAATGATTGCTCATCATTTGTTAATTGCACAACTTGGTTTTGACCATCGATGCTAAAAATATTATAAATTAATAATAATCTGAATTTCAATTTTTTTCAACATGCAGTGGAAGAAAACTCTGTCCAAGTTTGTTTAAAAGTCCTACTAAATGAAAAAATAAATGCAGACGACATTTCAAAGTCATCAATAAATAGTTTAGATCCAAAAACCCTTTGAGTTGAAATATGTATCGAGTTCAGAACATGTTTTATCAACATAAATAAACTTTTGATAAATTGTAAATGTAGGTACCTGGAAAAATTTAGTCTGGAATCGCGTGAAGGAGCATCCGATTCTCAAGTCCAGCTCTTGCCTGGCGTCAACCGATCTGGATTCATTCTCGTTAGGAGCTACCAGAGCTGAAAGCCAAAAATGGTTGATTAAATATATTTAAATATATCACAATTATATATCGATTATATATACCTATGTATATATATCACAATTTCGTACAAACGCAATATAATCAAAATATATTGGTCAGAATGCGCCAAGATACAATCAATATGGGGTTCAGGAAATGCTGAGAAAAAATAACACTGATATTGCAAGCACATTAGCAGATATAAGATGAATGGCGTTCGTGGCTTCACACTCTTCACTCAAGTAATGCAAAGCAAGATTTGAACGCCAAAAATGAATCTAATGCTACACTTAATTGTAGAATCTTTGATTTAAAAAAATGAAACTATAATTCAGCCAAATTTTAAAGCTAAAGGAAAATCTCCAGCTGGTGGTTTAGTTTGAACCACACAATTATTTCAAGAATCAAATTTCAATGATCAGAACTAATTGAAGGATTGAGCACTCGACCAGAAATATGTTTTGTCATTAGAATAAAAAAAGGAGATGCAAGCAATGAAGTACTGACCCGAGTCTTGCATGGCTGCCTTGATATCTTTATCAGTAATGGCTGAAAACTTTGCCCGAAAAACTGTCTGTAGGGTAGAAAAGATTATAATTATTGTTACTTTATAAAATAGAGGCATGGCATCGTCCAACCCTGAGATTGGAAATCCTTCAGATCTTTACATTATACCGGTACTCATAAAAATAAAAACAGACAATCTCTAAATAACTCATACGAACAAACTGCATTAAACGATGAAGAGGGCATAGAAAGCAGAGTATCAAATCTTCAGGCATTAATAAGCTCATCAGAAACTGAAGTGTTCATGTCCAAATATGGATTCCAGCTCTGATAATTACTTGACTACTACTAATTTCTTCTCATGACCAGACCTATGAACAATGTGAGGCTACCTGCTCTGCTGGATTATAAGGAGGATTCATGGATCTGGCCACGCAGTCCATGACTTCAAAGCATATATTCTCTCCTTCCTTGTCACAATCTAGCCATAGAACCAAGTAGTCTGAGCCTCGGGCTTCCTGAGCAAGAAAGTATGGCATACGGAGCTTAGGAGTGGCTTCTTTCTTCTCAATAGGGCAGCTGTAGAGATCAGCCTGTCGCAATAAACAGTATCAATCAGGAAAACGAGTCAAACACGATTATACAAACTGACCTAGTTGCTGGAATTTCCTCATGTCCTTGTCAGAAAAGCATAGAAGAATATAACAGCAAAATCCCACATAAAAGTCTATGGAAGTTAAATAATGCCAGGGGCCATACTTTCAAAACTTGCTATGTGAACGTAAGTACTTACGCTCTATTTTTTTTTCCTATGATTGGTGGATTTTGCTTGAAAGGCCGTCAATGATTGGCTGATGAACTTTCGATCTCTTAACTTTTATTGAAAGTATGGGCCCTGGTTTCTAGTCTATCTGCCAAGGTTTACACATTAGAATGTCAAGAACATTTTTGCGACATTAGAATGTCGCAAAAATCTTGAAAAAAATATAATTAATTTATGAATATAAAAAGCATACAAAAATAGACCTTCATAAACACTTATCCTAACTTTGAAGATATACATTTAAAAGATAAAATTAAATGTGATGCAATTATTAAAGATAAAATTATCAAGATAATAATGAATAGATAATAGATTATTCAATAAAAATAATTGAAATTGTCATGGAATTGAATGAGCTGACATCTTTCAACAACAGTTTCAGCTCATTTGATTGAAAAAAATGATATAATATGATTTATAAAAATCTAAAAACCTTTTAAAAATTGCACTGCAACATCAATATGTAATGAATATTTATGTTTAAAAATTATACTTACAGGATCTACAATATCCCAGTTATTGTATTTGCCCGGGAAATCACATGTCATCACATGACCACAAACAGATGTCATCTTGAACCTGGCAGGGTGGCCTTGAAAAGTCCCCACCCACTCATGTGTAGAGCAAGCCCCATTAGCCCCTGAAAATTGGAAATCAATTTAACATGTGCATACAAGAATTACTAAGAAAGAAGACAGCATTTGCATTGCATGATATTTTACAAAGTTAATTTGTACAATGTATGCTTGGTCAATCATGTTCTGACCCAGAGGATGGAGTGAGATCTAAAGAGACAAGACTTCTGAAAGCCAATGGAAGTATTTTATTCATCATAGCAACATCTGAGCTGAAATTATTTTTTTCGTTAATCATTGTGTAAAATGGGAGAAGAGATCTAATATTTAGAAAGACTGGGCTCCTTTCAGCATGTAAAGTGGGCTGAAAGTTTGCAGTTTTCCAACACTGCAGATGCCACTTTAGAACCACAGTAGACACTACTCATTAGTCAATTAAACAGGGATAAAAAATATTTAGCGTTCAAGCAATGCGCAGCTGCTGTTTGGCACCACTTTGAAACATACTGCAAGAAATCACCTTTTAACAAACTATGATGGCTTCATCCTAGCCTACAAGTCCATAAGGAATTAGATTAAAAACATGCCAGCTTGTTAATATTCCTTATAGATATCCATAACTCAACCTGAAATGGCTATTACTGTAGTGTAGCATGGCTTCAGACTGGATTAAAATATGTGAGAAAGGTCTTTAAATTCTGGTGACTTTTCAGTAGGTAATAAAAAAATAGACACAAGCCAGACTTGAAAAAATAAAATATTACTGAAAAATTTCTTCACATAGTTTCTGTCAGTAGAGTTTAGTCTTCAAAATCACAAACTACCTCCAAATCTTGAGATCACTTCAAGTCAAACGATACAAATTACCGTAAGAATTTTAGAAAATCCACTCACTTTTAATTACCATTTTCCAGAGTCTGGCATGCATAAACATCTGATCTTATAAATGCTTGATTTTTACATGTACTTATTTCTTATTTATTTCACATACATTATTTCTTGACCATATGATCCTTTTATATCTGCAGAAGATATAGTAAAATGTCAATTGGGAACTTGTGATTTTGATATACACAGTATATATGGTATATGATCCAAGACTCAAGATTTGAATCCACTAATTTGCATACATATGGCATACCTTTTTTGGAGCGCTGAGATCTGTTACTTAGGATTTCAGCAATACTCTGGGCAAGAGAAGGCTTCTCTGCAACCATAAAGACAACTTTCATGATTGTGTTTTTGCTTCATAAATTAAGCCGTAATTGAGTTAAACACCTGGAATGGAAAAATAAGCAATAAATAATTTCATCACACCCAAGATTACTATTGCAGAAGCATAGAAGGCAGCAGCATAATCCAGCCAACTCTGGATGAGAACCTTGTATAGTTTCAACAATAGTGCTCGATCGGCTCCCCAGTGCCGATTGGAAATTGATTGTAATAGGTTGATTATTGGGATGCAAGAGAGTTTAAGAGAAGTTATTTGGGGTTCCCGTCTCAGACGGGGAGCATCAAGGACCACACCCAGATATTTATTGGTCTGCACATATTCTAGAATAGTTCCATTTACATTCAATGGAGGAGGTTTGAGTTGCTTGTTTGTGAAGCACATGCATTTAGTCTTAGAAAGATTGAGTGTCAGGCCCCAGCTTTTAGTCCAGTTGAAAAACAGTGATAGTTGTGACTGTAGTCTAGTGGTGGCAATATTTATGTCTGGACTGGCAGTGAAAAAGGTTGCATCCTCAACATAGTCAGCTACAGATACCCCTGGCAGTGATGGGAGATCCTTCATCATAATGTTGAATAACAGTGGGGAGAGAATGGCCCCTTGGGGGACGCCAGATTTGATTGATTTCATGTTTGACATTTCTCCTTCAAATTGCACCTGGAAGGAGCGGTCAGCCAAATAGGCACGCAGCCATCTAAGAATTTTACCCCG
>NW_025938739.1:0-277 GCF_000764305.2 Hyalella azteca | reverse complement strand
TATTTATATTCCTATTGTTTATAACTGTAAACCTGCAAACTTTGTATTTACATTCCTGTTATATATTCAAGAATTGAAAAACAATAGAAATGACAGGCACATTCATGACATCTTTATTGAAAATGCTTCAGAGCCCCAAAATTATTGGTTAACTTGCGATATGAGCAACTATTGATATCGTTACTTTAATTCTTCCGTTATAGTGCCGTTATATCCTCGTTTTACTGCTGTTATATACCCAGCTTATTGCTGTTAAATCCTCGTTTTATTGCTGTTA
>NW_025938738.1:0-1211 GCF_000764305.2 Hyalella azteca | reverse complement strand
TTTTCCTGGATTTTGAGAAAGACTCTGCGTCACATAGAATCAATTGGCACTTTACGAGAGACTTTATAGGAGTAGGCGGGCACTTCGCAGTTATAGATGCGTCGCTTTCTTTATATATATTATGTCATGGACCAAATCATGTTTATAAGGTGTAGTTTGATTTAAGTTAGTACGCCGAACAAACTGTGCTGTGGGTATATACAACAAATCTTGTACTGAACAATCGAAAAGAAATTGAAGTGAATAACATTGTTGAAACTGATGATATTCTATAAGGAATTATAAGGAAATAGGTGCCTGCAAATTACTATTTATTGATCAGAACAGAAATAACAGAAAAATTAGCAAAAAAGTTATAGTGTACAAAAATTGCATGAATAGTTGACACAGGCTCTAAAACTATTAAGGAATGATAACTTTAAAAAGATTTAAAGGTTTACCTTGAAAATTCCATTCAATCCCTCACTGTATTTGACACGACAAGTATTTATGCAGTGAATCATTGTGGTTATGCAGAATCAGCTGAATTTTGACATGGCTGTTTTGGAAATATTGATTAAGTGTCGCACAATCTGTCTCCCCGTGAGGGCGGTAGCGATAATGCTTGAGTTTCTCATGGAAGACGGCACTCGAGTGCTGCAAAATAGGAAATTAATAGTAACTTCGGTAACTAGTCTCTTTTTAACAAATAGTAAATTCGGTAACCTAAAATCTCTCCTTAACTAGTAGTACCTTCTGTTACTAGAAGTCTCTCCGAAACTACGGACACAAGTCTTTTCGTAACCTAACAGTAACTACGGTTACTAGCAGTTAATTCGGTAACTAATAGTAACTTCGGTTACTAATAGTAACTTCAGTTACTAGTAATAACTTCTGTTACTAATGGTAACTAGGGTTTCTAATAGTAGCTACGGTTTCTAACAGTAACCTCCGTTACTAATAGTTACTTCGGTGACTAATAGTAACATCGGTTACTAATAGTTACTTCGGTTACTATTAGTAACATCGGTTGCTAATAGTTACTTCGGTTACTAATAGTAACATCGGTTACTAATAGTTACTTCAGTTACTAATAGTAACATCGGTTAGTAATAGTAACTTCGGTTACTAATAGTAACTTCGGTGACTAGTAGTATCTTAGTGAGGGCACTGTCGATAATGCATGATTTCACTCAGGGAGTTTCACTCGCAAGGCGACACTTGAGTGCCAC
>NW_025938737.1:0-637 GCF_000764305.2 Hyalella azteca | reverse complement strand
CCGGGGCCAGTCCATCGCATCTCAGTGACCAGGTTAGGGTCAGAAACTTCAGCGCGGCATGACACATAAACTGTCTCGCCCAGACTCTTGCTGATGTGTCCGTCTGGCTGGATCAAGAGGCGCGGCTCTTGCGCCAAGATCACTGCAAACAGAAACAATTTAAAAATAAATCAAAATTTTCAAAATTTATTCAAAGTTACGACAAAGAAATTAAAGAGATATAACTTTAGGTTAAATAATTAAAAGTTAAGGTTAAGGTTAAATAAGGTAAAGGGTTAAGGGGTTAAATACTCCTAGAAAATGAAAATTAAATTAACCACCTTGAAAAATTTCGAAGAACTGTTGCGAAACTCGGCATTCAAGAGACTAGATTTGACCAACCCCATTATTCGTCAGTGTAGAGTAATACGAGTGCCCAAAAACCCACAAGAGTTCCGAAAAATAGCAACATAGTAATTGCAGCGGAACAAAATCTTGACAGGCTTGTCGCGAATACAAGCAGAAAGTAATTATTCAAAATATTTCAAGCCAATAAAGTAGTTAATAATTACAGCTAATTACTCTTTTTTAATTAGAACTCGGAGGTTTTGCAAATAACTGGCGCTCAAAGAAAAAAAAAAAAAAGAAGTCCTTGGAG
>NW_025938736.1:0-35792 GCF_000764305.2 Hyalella azteca | reverse complement strand
TTGTGAGATTGTCGCGTGTGGTTCCCTTGCCCTCCGGGTTGGAGGTAGCTAATGAGACAGCGTCTCGGTGTCTTGGTTGTTGATCCAAAGTGTCCAATTCGTCTCTACGAATTGGACGCCTGCTACCTCTTTCTTAACTACCGGATTTGGCTGAACTTTGAAATGATTTTCAGAGTGATTTTCGATTCAAAATTTCACCTTAGTATCCTATTTACATATATTATGTACTTATTTCCACCAGAATTTCAATATTTAATGCTCTTTGTAAATTGAAAATGAATGTTTGTTACATTCGAAACGTCGTTAATAAACTAAAACTACTTCTCGATATATGCCTTTCGATCTACCAACGTCATCTGAAGAATTGTCCGACTTTTTGATAATTTAAATCAATTTATTCTCTGGTCGTTAATCGCACGCGTATGAAAACTAATAATATACAACTTAAAATTAATCGAATGCTATTACATTACGTAACCGGGAAATAAATAATTTTAGATTTTACGATAAACCGATATTTTTCTATTCCAACAGATCAGACTTCAAGGCGCTGGATATCTTCCAGAATTCAAGAATTCCTTCATCGAAGAAATTCTTTGAAACGCTGAATAAATTCTACGGGAAATAACTCCGGGATTCAACAGCACATCTATTATTTTTATCAGGAAAATCCATTTTTTTGCAAACACAACGACTAGTGTTTCTCCAGCTAAGAAATGCCACTAAACACTCCCGATATTTCCACCAATAAACCGGCAGAAATTTCGGATTTTGCCCGTTACCACAAATAATTAAAATCTTAAAAAGAAGTTTTTCACCCTTGCCAGGTGTTTACGTCAACATGCTACCTGTGCAGGAGCGAGAGAGTAAAAGAATGAGCAACACAGCCAGAGCCTCTATTACAAATGAATGCAGATTCAGAATGCATCTCATGGAAGGTGGATAAAATTCCACAGGCGCAGTGCATCATATAGTTTGAAAACTATTCAATTTAAAACCAAATAACAAACCTAAAAAAAGCTCATGCGCGTGTCGATAAATTTTGGTTTGCAATACACTAGAGGCGGAAAGTGACAGATATATTCAGTAACTTTGCAAACAACATAAAGGAGTCATTGAATAACGAAATGTGGAAAATCATGGAAGGATATGTGCTGAGGTTCCGCCCAACGCGTTCTCAGCTCAGTCCTCTGACACAGCCGTTGGATGGGGACGGAGCGTCCCAATAAGGGAACAGTTCTTATAGAATAGAATAGAAGTGTCGGCACTGAAGAAATAAGCCCATGGCCTGTTGCCGATTCTTGTACTTTTCGTGACTTGATTCCACAAGGGATCCGGCCTTATGAACCCGATCTTTCCAAAACTGACGATTGATTGAGATAGCTGCTGGACTTATAGCCTGGTCCGTAATTTGCTAGGCATTTTAATACTGAACATATGCCCCTGCATTGCTTCGTCTAGTCTGTTATTTTTATTTTTAAACTTATCCTCATATTCAATGGCGGGTTACGTTTACCCTGGAACACATAGGTGGTCATCCGAATGATGAAACAATAAATTTAAGTGTCCATTTATCGTCTGATTTCGTCGATGTAAAGTGACTTTCGGCACATTTTTCTGTACACAAACTACAGTGATAGACGCATTGCACACCAATCTGTCCGAAATTGCATGTTAATTCACAAATCATTAAAGCTTGCTAGCTAAAGTGATATTTCTCAGTCTCAAAAGCTTGCTAGTCAAAGTGATATTTCTATTCATCTTCAAACAGGTATGTTGAAGATTATTAGGCTTATATATTTTCATTTTTTTCATCTGTTAGAGTATAAAATTGCTCCCAGCTTTCTACTCCTATAAATTTCCTCTGCGGTAACTGAACGTTTAGTAAAAAATTTCTATCCGCCATCATATTAACAAACAAGCAATATTGTTATCTGTGGAGCAGCAGGCAACTTCCTGATCACAACAGCTTATCGTGTCTGTCTGTCCGTCCGTGACTTCACGTTTTCGTCGACGAGAAAATGCGCTCTCTGTCACTCACTGCAGTGAGTACTGAGTTATATTTTTTAGATTTATTCTAATTTGTGTATGACTTTTTCTATCTTGCCCTCATATCCTCCCCTAGCTTTTCAATGTATAATCCAAACCATGTACAAATCAGAATAAATGCTTCTAGAGGATATGGTCTTTGCGAATCGAATGATATGTCTCTCAACGCTGTAGCTTAAAAATCAAAGGAGATGGATTTTTAGGATGACGATTTTTGGAAAGTTTAATTGTCCAGAGGAGACTTTTAAGTAAAATTGACTAAAAAAAGAAGAGATTGTTAAAAAATTTCTTGATACTGCAGCCCAAGCTTTAACATTGCCAATCATATGTATTAAGGGTGCAATCAAGCATTTTAAAACATATTCTTGTCCAGTTTGAAGCGATTAATAAGCCATAAATGTGATTTTTCTGATATATTTAATCATTCAAAATGGCAATTTATAAAAGTTAAAAACGGCCTTACGCAAAAAGTATTTCATGTCCAGTCATGATATTTGCAGTATTGAACACTACTCGTTCACACCTTTAAAACGAGAGCAAAAACATTGTAATTTACGCCAATAATGATCTATAAATACATATATAATTGAAGAAATCTTTATAAGTAATGGTTACAAAATGTTCATATTGTAAAAGTTCAAAACGGCCTCACAAAAAAATGTATCACAGCTTTTTCATTGCGGTTTTTTGCTGCCGATATGTTAAAGTTCTCTCAACAAATGAAATGAAAAACAAACAAAACTTAATTTCTTATATTTTCGGGTAGACGTTTCTTAATACTCAAAACTATGGACACTACGTTGAAGCAAAAATCACAAATAAATAATTCTGGAAATCTAAACAATATTACAGAATATCTTTTATCAGGGAACTTAAAAGCAGTAATTCACCATGGCTAGGTGATTACTTCTTATTTCCCAGGTGACAAGATCGTTGATGAGTGAATTGCAGGGAATGTCTTTGACGCTGACTCGTGCCCGCTTCTTCATTCATCCCTCTACTTTTATCAACACTGGAATCTTCCTGTGACTGGTTACGCTAAAATAGGCTGTTTATGCTAAATAAAATTACGCTAAATAAAATAGGTTGGTTACGCTAAATAGGCTTCATCTAGGGTGGACATTGTGCAACTGGGATCCGTACATGGAGCTACTCTCAATGCATTCGCATTCGACGCGGCTTTACTTAACATACCATACTGATATTTGCTTGGGGTTTTATATAGACGTCAGTAGCAAAAAAATATGTTTTATTTGCATCAGCCGCACATTTACCACCGAGCGATGCATTAGTATGCCCTTCGGCTTCGCTTCATTTATAATAATACCTCCGGATAAATCGGTTACTATATCTAATTTCAAACGAATTCATGTCACAACAAACTATATCTAAATATAGGTGACACCTTCCTCGATCATTACGTGAATGTTGTAATATACATGCGGACCCAATAACGTCGAGACACATCCTCTGCCGGCTTCCTCGTCGGGAACCGCCTAAGCCCAAACGTTCCAAGGCAGCAACGAGTATAAGACGCGGCAACTTGTGGAACGAGGCACAGTGTTATTCGGGTTTGCATCAGGGCCATCTAAGCAGGCTATTAGATATTAATGAAGATTTGCGTTTGAAAATAATAATAAATAATAATATCTGACATTAAACATTATCTGAACCAACCATACTATTCAGTAGTTTCTGATCCGCTTCTTTTAGATTCTATTCGATTTTCTAGGGAGACCATCAATAATAAATTGCATCATGGACCCATTCAGAGAAGAAGAAGACCTACCATCCGACCTTGTAGATGCTCCTGTGTATCCAATCGTCGGTTCAGACAGCTTTGACATGCAACGATACATGCATCCTGAAGGCCAACCAAATGCAATTTCCGTTCCTGATTTGGTTCAGGCAAGGGGCGGCTTGGAGGAACATCACTCACTACAACAAACCTATGGCACGGGGCCGCCCCATGGGTCCCATGGGGTTCAGGCAAGGGGCGGCTTGGAGGAACATCACTCACTACAACAAACCTATGGCACGGGGCCGACCCATGGGGTTCAGGCATGGGGTGGCTGGGACGAATATCACTCACTACAACAAACCTATGATCACGTAAGTCACCTACCGCAGTTCCATGACAATCTTAAGCAATGTGATTTTTCCCCCGAAACAATTCAAGCTTTAATGATAAAGAAATCTTCGGGTATTTTAAGCCTTGTTCTTTTCGGGAAAACAAAGAGCGTTGAGTTTGAAAGCCTGATCAATTTTTCACAGGCACCACACGTCTTGATGGGGGCTTCGTCTAGATACAACCCGGAAAGTCGACCTCATCAACCATTCCAAGACGGCTCAAGGCATTCCACTTTACCAAGGGAACCTTCAATTCCGATGATAGGAGAACCTACCAGTTATCTCCATAGCGATTTTCCACCCGACCAAATCGTACCACCGAACTTTTTGGGAGCTCCTGGATTTGACACAGATGAAATGCAGTCGTACACTAGTGCCATGAAGTGGTCCACTCCTGCTGGAGAGCCTCATCAAATGATGTTGGCCACGGGCAGGAAAGGTAAAGCCTCAAAGCCTTCAGGCTCCAAAGCTTCTAAGAAACAAGTTAACAGGAGCTAAGAAAAGGACCGGAGATACAATGCATTCGCTTCCAGGAGCTTGTCATGACGACGTATCGTGGATACCTCAAGAGATCGCCATCCCCTCAGCATCCATCGCCCCAATGTTGCCTCAATCGATGTACGGCGAGGCGCAGTCTTACGTTCAGGGAGAAGCATCGCTGTTCCCTCAGCATACAGATCAGTACGGGCTTTTGACTGAAGCTAACGCAAGCGAAACTAGTTTCCCTCCTCGCTGCAACGTCGGTTATTCAACTGAAAGTGAATGCTTCAGAGGAAATGATGATCTTTCACAGCAACCACACGCAAGTTGGATGCATAACAGAGACGTGATGCCGCAAGCATCTGAAATGAATCCATTTGGGTCACCTGGGATCAGTTTTCCTACAGCCCACGAAAAAATGACTAGCTTTTCTGACCCCAACGAGGCAGCTGGGGCTTCAACAAATGACTTTCCTTTCACATCTCCCTCCATTCTCTACTCTTTGCCATCGGACAATCTTTCTATTGAACCCAATCAACCAGCCACGAGTTCAAAGAAACAGAAACAACGATCAAGGCTACTCAAAAGTGTTTATAATAACATGAGCCCTGAAGAGAAAGAGGCAAGAAAAAGATCTTTGAACAAGATTAGTGCGCGCGAGTACAGGCAACGTGAGTCACAAATATTTAACACTGTCAAGGGAGTGTTTCAAGCCGAACAGGAGCGTCATGCCGACCTGAAGGCCAGAGAAGAAAGACTTGAGTCGTCCATCAAGGTGTTGACGTCCTCGTTCGAGATATTGAAATTTACAAGCAAGACGTCCGACGAATCCGAGAGCGAATAAAAGAAGCGATGAAATAGCTACATTCATTTTGACGAACTAATCTTGAATAATAGCTAATTAATCGCGTCACCTTAAAAGTTCGGATGGTCTAATTGTCACGTCCACCAATGACCGGAAATTAAATGCAACTTCCCTATTGGTTTTATCAGCAAGAGCTTGGACGGAGCTGATAGTTACTGGAACAAATTTACTTAAATTTATTTAAGATAAACGGCAAATAAATGTAAACAAATAACACTAATGATTTACAGAGGTGCGGCATATGAAACGAACTAACAAGTTAAATGCGGAAGTTAAAGTGCGATGAGAGCAAAATGCGAGGAGAGAGCTAGAGCATTGAGATCCGTGAATAACGCACGATCCTACAACAGAAAACAAAGTAAATATCTACGCATGACAAGTCGTTATATACACAAAAATCACGATATTCCATCAAGTATTCCAATCTAAATTTCACCACCAAAGCAGCAACTTACCCTGGCGTCTGAGTCAAAATCCTATAAGAGGAACCAGGACGCAAGTCGGGATCGGCATAGTATCTGACGGCTATAATCAATTTAACACCGACGTCAGAGTCGGTCCTACTTAAACTTCGTAGTCTGACATACAGTAGTGGGAAATTTGAAGCAACACTTCATTACATTCATCCATTATGCAGTCGTTTTGAATGTTGCAGGTATTTTCTCGTTTACCTTTTTATCTTGATGCATGAAGGTCTTTGGCATGGCCAATTTTTTTCAATTAAGTTTTCGTCTTAGCCAATTAATGATGTTCGGTAATAGAGATTTAATCTTTTGACGCCTTCAAGTATATCTTCGTCTAATAGTATTTAACAGATGTGGTACTTGCTTTAACGTAGTTGGGTAAAATGCTATTATTCTAATATATCAATTCAATATGTTTGCGTTTCATTAATGAAGTATTGAAATATATTGGTGAGATTTTGAGACACAATTATTAACCAGAAAATAAATACTGTACGATATTATAACTGTAGCATATCAAGATTCCTGTATGCTTAATGACTAGCCACGATGAAGAAGCACGTTTTATAAGTTATGCTCCATTAGCTTTCGTTCTTGTAGCGTGTTCATTATATTGGTTCCCATGAAGCCTGTTCCGTGCTGCCGTGTTCTTTCCACACTTTACGCCCGTAGCATAGTGCATTGCAATAACGATAACTCCTGTCGCGGTGTTCGCGATTAAAATTCTTAGGTGTGGGAGACGTTGATTCTTATTTCCAGAATAAACACATAAAAATACATAACGCTTCAATATAACGTTTGTAGCGTGTCCGAGGTGTATTGGCACTTAGTTTAACAAACTGTCTCGGAGTGAACGCGAAGCAATGAAATCTCATATCAGCCAAGGAACGATAACCCAAGGACAGCAAAAATGAACAATCTTGTATCTTCAGTGTTTACTGCCGGAAGTTTCAACCGTAAATCTGCAAACAATTATGCGAATTTTAAATCTGAATGAATAAATACCTAAATGACACGAGTGGTATATTTGAGATCAAACAATTTTATGGAACCTTAATCTGATCGATACCTTGACGCTAGTGTTACGAGTGACATCGAAGTTTAGAACAGCAACAAACTAGAATATATACGCAGTTGTACAAATAATAATGTATAGTCAACAAAGACATTAAACTTACGAGATGTGGCACGTCAATCCTGTTCGTCAGCTTGCATTCGTACCAATAATTAATCTATTCGATCTCTCAAAAAGTCTTTACAGTTTACACAAGTCTGAAAAGGAAAGGAAAGTAGGGAAGCTCAGTTTCACGATAACGGGTGAAATGTTGTGGTGACGAAATGCGTCAACGATTAAATGCCCAACGATGCAAGAGGTTGCAGAACTTACCATACTAAAGAGAGATAACAATGATATAGAACTTATGATCCAATCATTCTTTTACGTATAACCGCCATCATGAGAAGGCTTTTTCGAGCGAGGTTCCTGGCTTCATCCTCGTACCGCTCAAAGATGCGACAAGCACCCCATTGTCATATGATAACAGGGCTGCCAACATAGTTATTTTCTTGTTAAATCTGGCTAATTTAAGGCCGCTAATTAGAAAGAAAATGGGTCAAAAGCGCGTAGCTATAAATCTAGTTAATGATCTCCTCACCCGGAATATTTCTTGCAAATTTCAAATAATTTATTGAATTTAAACTTTTAAATGTTAAGAAAGCAACACGATGAAATATAAATTCGATTAAATGCAATTACTATTATTTTTACTGCAAGCGAACATGTTAAAGACACGTCTGTAGCTAACAACTGCCGAGTGCCATAGTATTGCACTAACCGTGTTAACTGATAAATCGGTACTGATTCGGTACTCGCATGCAGTCGAAATGCCGCAGCAAATGATGGCAAATTAACGCCACTTGGCTGCCCTAATAACGGCGCGCGCCGAAAGTGGTCTTTCCGGCTATAGCGGGGCGCTGCTGCGCGACTGCAGTTTGACTTTCGGTCTTAGATAAAAACGGCGCCAATTTTCAAGTGAGATCGACTCTGCCGTGATTGATTTCAAATTTCTCTATAGACTGTAAATGATCTCGTCTACTGGCGCAATCTCGCAACTTCACCGCGGGAAGAACAATGAACAGCAAGATTACAGTATGAGAAGACATGGTTGCAACGAGAGAATAATGATTGAAAAGTCCAGTGTGGAAAAAGATCTCGGAGTTTATGTCGACAAGGAGCTGAAATTTTCTAAGCATGTTGAAACGCAAGTTAACACTTCCAACAAACTTCTTGGACTAATCAGACGCTCAAACGAGTTCCTAGATGCAGAATTTCAGATTTGAAATGCCTAGCACCATATCGAACCCGGTGGAAGTCGAGTAGCTATTTCAAACTTTCGTCAGTCGTGAAAAGATCCGGTCAAATGACACGATTTTAGATCTTCTGTGAACAAGGCACGAAAAGGAAAAGAATCGGCGACAGGCCACATCAGGCCTACACTGCAGCGCCGAGATCACTATGTTATGTTAATTGTCGCAGCTCAACTTACGAAAAATCCGATCGTGTATTTGAAGTATTGTTGATTTTCGTAATTTTATACCCCCAAAAGATCTAACCTTTCTACTTCCCTCCAGTTTTATCTTAATTTCTCGAAGAAAGTTAATGCGCAAAAAACGACGAGATGTTTGAGATGTTAATTGTCGCAGCTCAACTTACGAAAAATCCGATCATGTATTTGAAGTATTGTTGATTTTCATAATTTTATACCCCAAAAGATCTAACCTTTCTTCTTCCCTCCAGTTTTATCTTAATTTCTCGAAGAAAGTTAATGCGCAAAAAAACGACGAGATGTTTTGAGAGCGTTGAGAAAACTATAAAATATAGTCGAAATTCAGCAAATCTTGGGATAGTCTCTGTGGAAGGCGGTTTTTCTAACGGTTGTTGGGATTTTGAGTTAGATTTCACAGCGGCCGTCCCTCTTCTCTATTTAATTAGTTGGACACGTATTATGTGGGTTAGCGTAAAGACTGTGAAGCTCAGTGAGTTTATTGGGGTTGAAAAACGAAGACGCCGACCAACACCTTCAAGGATTGTTGGTCGTTAGACATGACATGAACACAATGGAAAAAAATATAAAAAGAATATAGAAAATATAATTACAATAGTAACTCAGTTATGACAGTTGCACTGAAATATTTTGTTACATTACAAGAATAAAAAAACTGGGCTGGGTGGCCCAGTGGTTAAAGTTCAGAGTACCATGATTGGCGCAGAGAGTCGCGGGTTCGATCCCAGCTCTGTGCGCCAGTTTCTGGTCAGAATCGGCGGAGGCCGGGCGGTTAAGCACAGCAGAATAATTGTAGCAGTGAGTTGCGAGTTCGAGACCGCAATAATACTGTAAATGTTCTGCGACGTTAAGAATCGGCGACAGGCCTACGGCCTACTAAACGCTGAAACCGCTATTATTATTCATTATTATTAATAGAATTCAAGCGGAGAAATTAGCAGCTTACCCCAGCAGATGTTAACTCCATGGCGGCAGACCGAAAATGACGCTAAAGCGTGATTGTCTAATGTTGCCCTCACTGCATGGGCATTCTAAACAAAATTCATAATATTCGATGGCGCGATTTAAACATAAAAATAATTTCGTCATTTACTGAATTTTGTTTATTCAGAAATTACACGAGTGTAATTCGTGCTCGAGATTCCCAGCTCTGTGCGCCAGTTTCTGGTCAGAATCGGCGGAGGCCGGGCGGTTAAGCACAGCAGAATTGTAGCAGCGAGTTGCGAGTTCGAGACCGCAATAATACTGTAAATGTTCTGCGACGTTAAGAATCGGCGACAGGCCTACGGCCTACTAAACGCTGAAACCGCTATTATTATTTATTATTATTAATAGAATTCAAGCGGAGAAATTAGCAGCTTACCCCAGCAGATGTTAACTCCATGGCGGCAGACCGAAAATGACGCTAAAGCGTGATTGTCTAATGTTGCCCTCACTGCATGGGCATTCTAAACAAAATTCATAATATTCGATGGCGCGATTTAAACATAAAAATAATTTCGTCATTTACTGAATTTTGTTTATTCAGAAATTACACGAGTGTAATTCGTGCTCGAGAATTGGCAACATTTAATGACTGAATATCTTTCCCATTATTTAATAGTGAAATTGATGAAATACGAAATAAGCAATCGAGTTCAAGAGAATTAAATTACATTTAGTTATAGAGATTTATGATCAATGAATTTCAAGGTCTAATAAAATTAATTACGATATTGGCCGGGAAAGACAGTGCGATAAATAATTTGAGTCACTACATCTCCTAGCCACTGTCTTTTCTATCGAGTCTAATAAATGGACGTAGATGGTGGCGATATCCTCTGCAATCATTGACCTCATCATGAAGTGATGCAAACCCTCCAGATAATCGGTGCTCAGAATATCATCCCAACCCTGAAAACCGAAGGGTGTGACTTAAATCTGTTGTGCCTCTTGTCACCCGTCGAGTTGAATGTTAAAACATGAAGTAACAAAAACCATTAGTAGCTATAGTGGCAGGGTGGCCAAGTAGTTAAAGTTCAGAATACCAGGATTGGCGCAGAGAGGCGCGGGTTCGATCCCAGCTCTGTGCGCCAGTTTCTGGTCAGAATCTGCGAGGAGGCCGGGCGGTTAACTCAGCAGAATTGTAGCAGTGAGTTGCGAGTTCGAGACCGCAAAATGCTGCGAATGTTCTGCGATGTTAAGAATCGGCGACAGGCCTACGGCCTAATAAACGCTGAAACCGCTATTATTATTATATATTTATATATAGAGCAGTCAAGGAATGAGTATTATCTGGAATGTTGGCAAGGAAGTACTATGTTTTCGATGAATTATCAAAGCGTTCTTTGATAACAGATAATATAATAGATAGGAAGTTGTTCCCCAGATCAACACCCGGATATCAACCAATGAGTGTTGAAGTTCCGCATGTGTATGGCTACATTTACGATTCATCTCAAAGTACAGATTTCAAAGTAGCTATATATTTAATTTCCTCCTATGTGCAGAATACTCTTAATTGAAATTTAACTAGCTGTTTATCAACCCTCTTCTTTGCTTCAATCCTTCCGTGCGCCTTTCTGGAAGCTGCTTTGCCTCTCGATTTACATAAATCTCACGACTTTGGCCCATACCAAAATTTCACAAACCAGATTTGTTCTAACCTTCAAAAAATCGACGTCCATTGGCCACTAATTTCTACTAGTTCAACGAAAACTGCTATATTAATGGGAACTAATTGCTCATAGAACAAATCTCGTTAATGCGAAATAATCAATTAAGAGTAACCATTCCCAAAGTTTTTTAAATGCAGCAAAATTGCACGCAAACCGTCTTCACAAATACACGGCGTGAAAGCAGTTACAGAAAATCTATCTAAACCGTGAATTTAAATTTTTAAATTTACCACTCTCTTACGTCTTCAAATTCTATTTGGTACAATTCGTTATTGACGGTGTAATAATGTCATTCCAATTATGAGGAAATATTTTCAAATTAAACATCACCGGAGACAGAATCCAATACTAACAAATTATTTTTCTTTTGAGGTAGAACTTTTTTTATAATTGTTATTGGAGAAAATTTTGATAATTAAATTAATATCATAATGACATTACAAGCACAAAGTGGCCGAATCGTTATCATAAAGACGGGAGCCGCGAGTTGACGGCTCGAAAAACGCAACAAGTTGTGAAATTTTTGTACGAAATCGCCAAGGTGTTATTTTTATGTCAATACATCTGTTGATATAGAACTTATGATCCATTCATTCTTTTACGTATAACAGTCATCGTGAGAAGGCTTTTTCGAGCGAGGTTCCTGGCTTCATGCTCGTACCGCTCAAGGTACGATCAGCTTACAGGCAATATCAGCTTACAGGCAATATTTTTGCAACAAGCCTTCTTGAGCGATATACAACTAAAAAAACAAAGGAATTAAATGAAAGCAGGTGTGAAAGTAAGATATATTTCCATGCAGTAATGTGATTCCATGAATATATTGAGCTCACTTAGCAAGCAACAGACAATACGTCAAGTCTGAGTCGCCATACAAATGAGCCGATGAGCCTAACAGGCAAGGCTCTACAGCAACGTCACTGATAATATCAACAGCAGGCAGCGAGTTAAGAATGGCAAAATAACTTAAATAATTTCTGCATCATTCATGCGTTCATCATGAATCCAACAACTCGAGTATTCGCTTTGCAGTCCGGTCAATGAAATTCTGAAGGACCACTTGCGTAAATATCTCATAATAGGGTTTAATTAAAGAAAAACCGTATGCAGCAGACAGATGTAAGTCATATACAATCCAAGTCAATCTCACACCAGTAAACTCCTTTGGTTTTTAAAATTTAAAACCATTATTGAACACAAAGAAACACAAAGCTACGGATATACAGCGAACAACGTAATAACGCATCGCATGAACGTCTGCGTACGGCGATACGTAGTCGTGATACGCAATAGTTCATATCGCAAGACATCAATAGGCCGCGGCGTCTTTAGTCAACACTTGGGCAAAGCTCTGTAATTTAAAATATTGTGGGCGACCATTTATCAGCACTTGAATATGAATCGAGACGCACAAAACAAGTATTTTAATGGCACGATAATAATTTAGTTGCAGCGATGAGAAACAAGAGAATGGCAGCAAGCAATCGATATAAAATAAACACTTTAATTTTAAATTTAAAATTTCATCTACAATGCAGTGTAAATTAGAGCTAGTGCCAGGCGATAAGCTTTAAATAATTATTAATTTTAAGAATGTATGATAGAATAATCGTGACATATGATGAATAACAATTGCGCTTAGTGCGGAAGCCTAGGTTTCAGAATGTCAGTGAAAAGTTTTGAACGCCTGTACTAACGTTTAACGTTAGTTCAGATGATGGTTCAAGATCCGTTGCTGTGCGGACGGGTCGAACTTTGAAGTTGGACAGGGAAAATCAGGCATCAGTATGCAAATTTAGGAGTAAAACTTCATAACACGTCTTGCTGCCTACGTAAAAGATAGCACAAATAGCCAAATAAACACGTTATACAAAGTGACTTGACTTGAGCAAAAAGAAAATATTACTTAAAACAATTATATATCATACCACATGCATGTTAAGTTCTAGTATACTCAAGAACAAGCGAGGAGTTGTCTGCTACCGACGCTTCATAATAAATTAACTGGAAACAAATATGTGGTTCAGTAGCGGTAATTACTTTAGATGCATCAAAAAAATGAAGAGAGCGCAGTTAATGCGGAATCAAATGAGTTATCCACCACAAGCAATCGCTGGGAGGCGTAGAATCACTGCCGCTACGACCAAATTTAATTCTTTTAATGAGATAGTCGGAATTTCCTCACAGTCGCTCGACCGTTAAACAATTGTTAGACTTGCCAGCGTTACAACTCTCTGGCTAACGTATGCAGCACTTAACGTTCTAACATGCAATATATAGATAGAAAAATATTGATTTCATGAGAGAAGGTTTTGGAATAAATGAAACTGCTATGCACACACAGCAACTGAGATCGAGAAGAGAGTATTGAGGAGTGCTCGGCAATCCTTTTCGCGCTGAGACTGGCGGTTTCATTAGCAGTAACATGCATACATAACGCGTGAGAATGTTGAAACATGCATACGTACCCTGTGAAAATTTTAGAATGTTCATACGGAACCAGTAAGAATGTAAAAATTTGGATCGAAACTAGTGAGAATGTTAGAACGTGCATATGGAACCAGTGAGATATTAGAACGTGCATATGAAACCATTGAGAATGTTAGCACATGCATTTATAGCTTATGAAAATGTTAGACCGTGCATGCATAACGTGTGAGACTGTTAGCACATGCTTTTATACCTTGTGAAAATGTTAGGCCGTACATGCATAACTTGTGAGAAGGGCAAAATATGCATGCAGAGCCTGTGAGTGCATGTTCAACCTGAGAATTTCAAAACATGCATAGGTATGTAATGTCATAAATTGCATGCGTAATTTGTGAAGAATATTAATCCGAATCTAACAATAATGTACCGAAGTAGCAGGATGGTCAGTGCACATGAGGACTGATGACAGCGGAACGCCATCCAAGTCAGCGTTAGGTATGAACATTTTAAAAAGATATTTAAGTGTACTAGATCCAATTTAGGGCGTATTATTTATCTTAAAAACAGAAAAGAATTAAAATCAATTTTTTTCGTTCTTACTGCGTAACCAGGATTAAATTCGTGAGTAAAAAGTAGATTACAGAAACTACCGCTAGTAACACAAGAAAGTAGATTCGAGTAGATAAAAAGAAAAATACATTAATTCGAAAATACACAACGAAAAATAAGTAGCAAAGCCAAAATGCGTAAACTTGCATTCAGTAACAAAAAGCAACGATTGTTAAGCAACTCTTTAATAAAAGCAGAAAAAATATGCAGTCAAGCTAATGAGAAAAATTTTTTTTTAAAAATAGCAGAACAAACTCCCTTCACAAATACTGGCTTATGACCAGTCATCAAATACTCGAGGATATTCAAGAGGAAAAAGATTCTTCAAGTCATTAAGATTCATAAAATAATTTCAAGATTTTCATTGCTCCCTAAGAACGTCTAAGTAGCGCTCGGTGAACGCAGGTGCTAACAGTCAACTCGAGCTTTCACGTCTCAAATCTGCAAATTTATCAAGAAAATATAAGATCCTTGCTGGTTTTCCTGGCTTTTATCGAGCTCAAGATCGTAAATGAAATGGATATGTTTTCCGAACGAAAATGTAACCTTCAGCAGCCAAACCTTGAAGTCCATAGATNGTAACTCGTTCTTTCAGGAGGTAGTCGTCGGGCTAACAACATTTATTCGAGACAGGAGTCCGAACTTCCTCCTCATCGAAGGATCTACGACGATAGCAGACACTTGTTCATTACAGCGAGCAACAAGATCAGTGACGACTGAGGTCCAAATTAACCCTCTACCGACGTATGTCACTCTCCGTGAATATAACTGTCAACTTTAGTTAAACGTAAAATATTGAGTGTAGCAACCTGAGGACGTTTGTACGCCACAGAGAACATTTTAAAGTTGTCGTACTTGGCGGCAACCATCAGTGCAAGTCATTTTGCGCTCACTAGCAGCGTACAGGCATCCTTTTTGGGAAGTAGGCGCGTGACAATATTGCTCCGGTTCCTCATGTCAGGCGGTAGAGGGTTAAAGTAATAATATACGACGCCCCAGCTTGGAGAGCTTTTAACGACAAATCACCAACAAAAAATTTCAATTATCAACCGTCATAAAGGATTGAAATTATCACCAGTAGCCACACAGAAGTGATAAATAACCTGATATATCAGGGCGGACATCAAGCGAATAAAATTATTCACGAGTATTTGCAATAAAAACGATTTATTATTGTCGCTACGGAGAAAAATATCGTAGAAATAAGGATTAAAAGTTTGATCATAGAAGATCATGGCGGAAAAAGTCTCAGTTGTTTGAAGGAGAAATTAGATTCGTGCTCAACCTGTTACTCAGCATGGGTGAGCCGACGTTGGCCAAAAATTTATCTCTTAAACTAGCCCTGGAGTCAACGCTCAGTCTAAACATGCACAGTTTTACTCAGCCCCAGAGCTAAGAAGTCGCAGACCCCGTCAGAAACACCTCGTGCAACACTAGTTCCGTAACGGCTCAAAGCCATAGCTATAGGCCCGGTAAGTGCACAACCACTGCTTTAGGTAGCATATTCTTCATGGATGAGCACCCCCAGCATCGCCTACCTCCACATCTAACCTCCACCGGCCTGCAGCCAATGAGGTTAGGTCAGGTCCGGCTACGTTTATTTGGGTGAAAAGCTGGAGAAAATGTGACAATAGGACTATGCTTGGCTTGCAAATACATAAGTTAGTTAGTTAGTTTAGTGGCCAAATGTATCAAATGTATACTAGCGCTTCAGCTACTTAGCTATCTCGCAAGTCAAGATGAACATCACCAAAGAGACGGAAGGCCTCAGTTATCGAAAGATTCTCAAATCCAAAATGGTTGCAAATACATAAAGACCGATTTGAGCAGTGGCTGCAGACTTCGGCGAATATGGCTCTAAACACGTGACTTCATAAGCTACACTATTTTGAAGTGGGTTTTTGTACGGGAAGGTGATAGTATTATTGGTATTAGGCAGTGGTGGCCACTAGAATGCATCTCTCAGCACGACCAGGTGCGCGATAAGCATAGCGAAGCGATGAGACGCATTCAAACCCTTAACTTAGATGAAGTAGGACAAAAACCCATCGTAATTTTCGTCTCAGATGGATGCGTTCTTATGGAAAGTCTCCTTGTTTAATATTCTTCAAATCAGTTATTAGAAATACGAGCCTGGTCACACATCGTGGTGTATTTATTCTAAAAAAGAGAGCGAGAAATAATGATGTCAGGCACAGTCTATTGAAGAATGATGAAATGACAAAGAATGATATATGGTGCAGTCTATTCAAAAATGAAGAAATGACATAGAATAATATCTGGTGTTGCTAACACTAAACGCCTTAGTTGATGCCAGCTGTAACATAGCTGCACACGAACAGGAAACCACCGCAAAGCTGCAGAGATAATAACTAAAAATTAATTGTCTTGTATCGGTTACCGCAAGCAAACGGAATTATAATGAAAACATCAAAAAATCCTCAACTTAAAGCGCAACCCCAAGCTACAACCGATCTCAGAGACAAGGAAGCGCATAGCGGAAAGACGAACCGCGCGTTGGCTGGGGGTGCGGGGAGCCAACTTGCTCGCAGCGAGCCTTGCTAGCCCGCGGTGATTTGTGCCATCTTGCTTTGCTACCTTCATACAAACTCTGCGTGAGCAAATGCATCAATAGCACACCGAGTTTCGCAACAATACACAGAAAAATTTGAAATTAAATACATTCTTTCTCAATAACCTTGCAAAGCAAACATTTAATGGTAAAATGTTAGAGTAAGATGAAAAAACTAAAACGACTTTACGACTCATGGATAATGGCAGTAACAGCAAGGAATGAATAGAACTACCTGCTAACAACCAAACTCTGCACATTTTATCATATAATATCCATAGTCATGCATCAATTGTTTTCAAGAGAACACAACTATTTGAGGATAACAGTATCAAGTTTTACGTCTTGGAAGAAGTCTGTTAGCGGCATGCAATACCTTGCAACAACTCTTCAAGTAGAAATACCTGTTAACATTTATATTTTTTCTAACTTTCACGATGTAGTTTTTACATAAAATAGAAGGGTTTAAGCTAGAATATATCATATCAAAATTATATCATGAATCATAATTTGATTGACCGCCAATACAATGGACCGCGTCTTCAATCCCATTACATTTAGAGAAATAATAAAGTCATGAGGCGACACGGGCATACAAGCGACGCACGATCGAGCAAGTGAACGAGTTCTGAGTGAGGCAAACTTGCAAGCTTCGTATTCAATTCAACATAGCTTCATTGATACTATGTTCAACGTGATACATAAGAAATTATAAAAGAATATTTAATAGCGATAAAACGCTTTTAAAATATTCATCTCTCGTTTTAGTATTTTAATACTCATATCAAATAGCACTTCAGGATGAATAATTCAAACAAAAACTTGAAATTTCTGGCAAGTATTTGGCAAGCCCAATAACGATTAATTCTCTCTTTCGTCAATGTCTCCCATCGAATCAGACGAGGCAGAAAAATAATATCAATCCACGAGTTATTTTGACTCAAGCCGACTCCCTGCCAACGTCACGGACCTCATGAAACTTGTGAACTGAACAAGTTGCTAAATAGTTTGAAGATAATTATGTTCAACTTAAAGAGCTAGTTTTTCTCCCAATGATATTCAGTAACATATGGCTGGTCGACAATGCTCCATAAATCCTAGCATATTTTTCTTACTTCTTTTTCAGAAGAAATAGAGTGCACCGAATGTTGCACTGAGTGATTCATAACATGGCGCAACACTGGGTAACTAATCAGACTTCCCGATGGTGCAACACTGGGTTACAATTGCAACTCTGGAGCACTGAAAACTTGCCCAAATCGTACGTAGAAGCGAAGATAAGAACTTTCCAGTAATTGCAGAAAGTAAAATGTATAGCATAACTAAATCAAAAATATGAAAACTCGATGAGATAGGTACCATATCAAAGTGGAAAAGTTAAACTTTAGTAGAATAAAAAATGTTATAAACATAGTAAAAAAAACATTTATATGATAAATCTTTCCTTGTAACTTAATAGGAGTTAATTCTTCATCACATTTGGCCCACAAATATATCGCTAACAACTAAGCAAGAATGACCAGATGATATGTCTCACTGAAAACAGGTACAGTTAACCGCACTAAAGACCTTGCTGCGAACAACTCAGTCTCGACACGCCCATACTGAGGAAGAACTTAACATAGCTTATGGACATTCCTTCAGCACTTATATTGCAGATATTTCAGTAGCCAAAATAAGAGCATACAATTCAGAATCATGCCGACACTTTTGTAATTCTTGATAAATTTAGAAAATAAAGAAAAACTCGAAAATTTTTCAAGGTAACTCGCTTTGACTCTCATTGTTCATCTATAACATTTAATTCATACATTAATTATACTTTTGAAAAGCTATGAAGCCAAACCAAACAGACCATCGAGGGCAAATTTTTTCTCTACTAGTATACTGTTCAAAATGCAAGAAAATAATATTGAACGATGGTCTGATGACGGCAAATTAGGCACAAGCCACTAATAGACCCACGAGTTGTCCACTGAAAATCATGAGAAATTCGCCGAGATTTTGAGGTGCAGAACAGCGTTGCGACGGCGCGAGGAGTGAACCGAGAGCAGCTACACAGCGCTGTCCTGTGGACGGTAGCAAAATACAATACAAGCAAATAATTTACCTCTATGCCTCATGTCATTTTTTTTTTTTTAGAAACTGATGCCAACAAATTCATGCGGAGAATGTAAATAATCAGACTCGCTGCATCCAACAATCATTGAATATTGAATCNAGAATGTAAATAATCAGAATGGCTGCATCCAACAATCATTGAATATTGAATCATTTACACACAAACCAACCTGCCTGTCGTCCTCGAGAACCCGTGTTGCCGCCAGCGGGTAGCCATTCTCTGTCGGATAAATGAAGCAATCAAATAAAAGGCCAGCAATCCTAATCTCATGAGAGCCAAATTTGATCCTCACATTTGAAACGTTAGAGGCAGTTCAAGAAAACGTTAGAGGCAGCCTGAATTGTGTGGCTGCTAGACTACTCAGAAGCTACAACCATCCTTCAAACAGTGGCACTCAACTTTCCCCGCTTTCCTCCTACCGCTCGCGCATCGGATCGTGACGAGCTTCAAGCGTGACGAGCTGTGGTGGTGCAGTGGTGAGAGACTCTCGCACCCAGCGCCCGCGTTCGAGTCCCATTGAGGACAAGTTCTACCGGGAAGCTCAGCTCATGGTCAACTCAGCCATTCATCCAACTCTGGTTGATAAATGAGTACCTGGCTTGTCCAGGGTGTTGTGTAATGCAATAAAATGGTTCTGGCGGGTCAGCGAGCCAGTGATGGTCGTAGAACTACCAGCGGTACCGAGTGCCCGGAAAAACTGACCTATCACCCGTTCTCCCTAGTCGCCACTGCCAGGATGGGCAATTACAACAACAACAACGAGCTTCAACGCAAGGCAACCGCCAGCCCCCATCAACACCATAGTCCGCTAGCTCGGTCGTTTTCTCACGGCATCTACCTCGGAACCCATTCACTGTTTAGGCCAGACCACGCAGGATTCCCCCAGGTCACCAACGTCATCTCAGTCTGCCTGATACCGTACCTGTCTTGAATGTTGCCTCATACACTGATAACCTCATCATCTTCGTCTCTTCGCGAGGCTCGACGCTAACCTGACGGCGTTTCACCTGGTGCAAATCTGACTGGTCCGCTTCCAAAAAATTGATCATAGCCCCCGGCAAATCATCGGTTACACTCTTCATGCCGACATACATCAACCCTATTCATACTATTTAGCTTTATCTGCAACAGCGCCCTCCCTCCAGGACTATACACAGAAAATCCTAGGACTTCCCTGGGATACTACGTCTAAGCCAGGGCTATTTTAAATCGTCCAACCTGCCCAAATGTTATGTAAGAACCTGGGTTACTTTAAATTGTCCCACATTCCTGAGTCTTATTTGAAAACCCAGAGTTTCACTAAGAGAAAAAAAAGACAAATATTTTTTCTCATTTTCTTTCATTATTATGTTGTTCTGAGTGCCTGAAGTCTCTCGTACAGGCGAGTCCTGGTCCGCAGTCAGCGGCGGGTGCACGCAGCGCATCGTGAAGAGCGCCAGCGACCCAACGATGGGGGGAATACCGGCCATCAGGAACGGCAGGAAGTAGCTGCCCGTCAAGTCCTGCAACCAACCTGCGCGGGGGAGGCAATGCTTTAAATAAGTATTAAGTATTATTGTGAGGTCTACCGAGCAGCGGGCACGCCAAATATCAAGATTTTTAAAGTCGGTTTTTCGAGTCTCGCACTAAAACTGCAAATAAAAATTCAGGAATTTGCTTATGAAACATTCTAACTAGTTTGGATTTGAACCATTCGTAAGTTGAAGTTCACTCAATTAAATATTCTCCTGTATTTTGGTTGTCACTTCACCGAAGGCTCGAATAAAAAGAGTACATTTCTTCCACGAATAGTCAATCTATTTTAGAGAACTAATGCTGCAATCTTAAATAAAATTATAAGGATTACCACTAAACGAATTGCACATGTTGCCTGTTACTGTAAGCAATATGTGGCATTTGAATATTCATCTCCTCGAATGCTCAAAAATGGTAGACGAGTACCAGCAAAAACTGGACCGAAGGTGAGCGGTATCGAGCACATGGCCAGCAGACTGCCAATGGCCTGAGGTGCCCCAGTTGGACCGACGATGTCAAAGGCCACGGGCCCCAAGAGGGAGATGAAGCAGCCATCGAAGAGACCCATGCCCAGAGCCAGCACCACAAAAAACCAGAAGTTCGACCACGCGGTCATAAGCATTGTGAAGCTGCCTATGCAAAAGAACGATATCTGCCCAAATAATAAAGTCATTAAAACAAGTACTGAGAATCTAAGAACGTAGACGAAACTAAATTGTTTTGTATAGGAAAAATTATGCATATATTTTCTTACGAAAATGATACTTGCTAACCGTTATGGGACAAAACAGGTTAAAACTTTGTTGAAAATCTTCATGTAAAAGAAGTGGATAAGCACCTGCTGAAGCATGATGCGGTTCACCCACGGTCTGTCAGCGATGTATCCGAACAACAGACGACCGAGACCGGACGTGGCGCCGATGCACTGCACCAGCACCTGCGCCTTCGTGTCTTCACCAAGAACCATCTTCGCGTACGCCACCTATAATGTAAACCCACAGGTTTTGAAATGAGTTTCCATGTTTCATAAGTGAACATTGTAATTAATATTAGTAATAGCTAATTGAAAAAGGAAAAAATTGGTATACATAGTTAATAATAAAAAATCACGATGATAATTTCAACAAGAGTTTTTTTTTCAAAAGGGCATTAGAAATTATATAGGAAAATATGAGAACACCAATGAACCATCATGTAGATTTTGGTTTCTATTTAGGAAGGAGCCCTTCGTTCAAGCACATTTCATTAAAAATAATTCAGGTTTCAATTAAAATTTCTTGTAATGAAACTTCTCCAGTTGCCTAAACTTACTAACTACTGTTGCTTATAATTACGTATTTTTAAATTTCGCCAAAGTGTACGCGGGTCAGTCATGCGCATACGAAACAGACGCGGCAGTCTTGAAACAAATCCTTATAAATGACACCAGTTGCGCGAGTGGAAACGGCCGGATTCATTTGATTATGTACTATAAGTGACCTGCAGTAACAAGCTTAAAGAAACAACACAGTACCAAATCAGCCCACACTGAAGCAGTCCAATGTCATGTACCAATGAAGCAGTCCAATGTCATGTACCAATGAAGCAGACCAATGTCATGGACCAATGAAGCAGACCAATGTCATGTACCAATGAAGCAGACCAATGTCATGTACCAATGTACCAAAGAAGCAGACCAATGTCATGTATCAATGAAGCAGACCAATGTCATGTAGTACCAAAGAAGCAGACCAATGTCATGTATCAATGAAGCAGACCAATGTCATGTACCAATGAAGCAGACCAATGTCATGTACCAAAGAAGCAGACCAATGTCATGTACAAATGAAGCAGACCAATGTCAACGACTAACTATGCATCTAGGTTCCGGAGGACCCAAAGCCCACGCGGAATATAACCATGGCCCCACTCTTACACGGGATGAACTTGTACAAAACACCATAATCTTAAGCCACACAACAGTTTTCAACAAGTTACAAATAATGAAAGTAATTTTGACTTTACGAAACCAGCCATTCCTAAATAGCCAAACAACCTTATCCCAACAAACCCTGAAGCCTCATAGTTAGAAGTTTGCATCCCGACTGTACACGAGAGCTCATCTCGCAGGGCCGACAATGTCTTCAATCAGTCTCTTGTTAGCGCCATCACATCAACATTCTACTCTCACATCACATCCTAATCCGCCCGAAGATGCTCAAAGTTGAGAGAAACGTGCCGCAAATTTTTGAACATAAATCCTTTTGGCGAAATTTTAAAATTATTTGAACCTACAGTAGTCAGAAAAGTTAGGCAACTAGAAAATTTAAAAGAGTAAATTTATGCAAACCCGGAATTATTTGTAGTGAAATTTTGTTTTTTATTCACGTGACATAACTAGGGGTCAAAATATTTTTCATAGCCTTGCTCACCAGGTGAACATAGGGAACAAAATAACCAAAAAGAGCGATGGGGATGCACAAGGTCCAAATCACAAAGCGTTTGTTTCTCCAAATTTCGAAATTGATGAACTGGGAGACAAACTTCTTGAACTGGTTTTTGAGAGTCCGCGAGCTAGCAGCAGCGCCTGCATCTCCAGGAAGAGCGCCCTCTCGAGGACGGACAGCTAGTCGAGGTTTGAAGATGAAAGCACACACCTGAAGCCATAATAATACAATAATGATCACAACTGAGAAAAATTTGATGACAACCAATTAGAAACATTAAAAAGTTCCAAAGGGAACTGGTAATGACCAGTAATTGAGGATGACCCCAGAATTTAATGTGTTATATATGAAGAAATCTTCAAGAGTAAATGCTAGAACTTTGTATAAAATAAATTTGGAAAAGTAAAAATGGAAGATGAATAATAATAACATCTGCATCTGTTCACAAAGCCAAACAATATCAAAATAATGGTGAAAATAGTAGGTAGCATTAGATAGAAAGAAGATATACCTAGTACCTGTGTTTGAAGTCAAAGATCTTCATTTTAAAATTATTGGCTAAAAATTAAAATTGCAGTTTTAGATCAAAAAAGTAAAAAACTCAACAAATACTAGGAGCAAGTCGAAATTTGCATGAACAAAATAATTTGCAATTGGAGTTGAATATCATCAACAAACTGAGAAACTGCAAAACAATTCACATGCGAGTGTAAGTCCAGTTGCTGAGAAGCGACTATCCAAGGCACTATTCATATCAGAGCACACATACTATATAATTTAATATACATTTTACTGTGCATCAAGTTAGTTCCATTCATTGACTCTCACCATGAGTAGGGAT
The DNA here is from genome assembly GCF_000764305.2 of Hyalella azteca. NCBI lineage: Eukaryota > Metazoa > Arthropoda > Malacostraca > Amphipoda > Hyalellidae > Hyalella > Hyalella azteca. The sequence goes on along the minus strand of NW_025938736.1, from coordinate 12,068 downwards.
ACAATGGCAGCCAGTATTTGGAAGAGCACTTTAAGGCTATAAAGACGAAGGATGTACTCAAAGAGCATAGGCATCACGATTGTGAAGAGAGAGGATCCTGCCGTCACAAAGCCATTCACAATGCCCATCCGCCTTCTGAAGTAGTGACCAAGGATCACCAAGGAAGGAGTATAGGCAAGAGATCCTCCAAATCCTAGCAGCAGTCCATATGATATTGTCAGATACTCAATCTGGAAATGACATCAACATCATCAAACGTCAATAATTTTTTTATTTCTTCACAGCATTGAAATCATGAAACAAAGATAGGTAAAAATCAACAGCTTCAATCCCAATAAGTATTTTAGTCCAAGCATACGAGAAAATATTACAAATTCTAATGGCTTTACTAACAGTAACATCCAAATCCTACAAGTATTCAAATGCAGTGAAGAATCAGAGACAGAGGATAGAGACCAAATTTCAAATAATAGGTACCGGTACTATATGAAAAAATTACTGTAGGTACAGTACCATATGTAGTGATTTTAAAAATATATAATCTCAACAGCATGCAGTTGTGAATGCACCAACATAATTTCACATAAATCAATTTTGCACTCTGCACCTTATGATATACAAGTGATGAAATGAACAACCCTGCAGTAGCAATTGCACCACCAATGCCTGTGGTGAGCCGCACACCCAGCTTATCTGTGAGCACCCCCGACACCAGCGACATCAGGAAAGTCATCCCAATTGTCAGCGACAAGCAAAATGCTGGAATAATGAAATAAGCAAAGCATAATTTTATATACAGTAATAACAATTAATGAATTATTATTAACCTACAATTATTAATAAAAACATTTTAATTGTCAAATATTTTGTAGCAAGATAACTTCCAAAACACAGGTCTTTATTTACCACCATGATTGCACAAAACATTAATTTAAACTTGAATGTACAAGTAGCCTGCAAAAATTCATAAAAAATTTTCCCCAATAGTCAAAAATGTTCAAGAATGAAATTTGAATGGCATCGCCTAACAGAGAATATATTACCAGTACTGAAATGACATATGTAAATGCCTGAAAATTTTTACAATTCAAACAGATAAGATGGGGAAATGTAGAATTCATAAAAAAAACTGGGATAAAATTTCCTTACTTACAGGCTTTTGAGGCAGGGTTTTCAACTCCATTAGCTTCAAGGTCATCTTTTAGAGCTGCAAATATAACTCCACTGGAATTTATTGTACCAAAGAGGATGCCATTGCAGAAGAATGAGGCAATCATTACAAGCCAGGCCTGCAGACCTCCATCGGGAGGTTCTTGCTGAGGAGGTATGGACAGCATGGGAACTGCTACAGCAGAGCATTGTGACAGCCGCCGTCCAGAACCACCCCTGTGTGTGAAGAAGTTAAAAGGGAAATACTGAGATAAATTTTACAAAGAATCTCTGTTGATGTCTCAGGAGATAAATCAAGTGGCAAGCTGTCATTAGGTTCACGTTTATTAAAAATCATATACTCACTTTTCTTTACAACTGCTTGTAGGGGTTGTTGCAATAGTAATGGAAGTGGTAGCAATTGGAGGGGCTGAGGGAGGGATGAAAGCATGAGTTTCTTTGCTGCAATCAGCAAGGCCTAAATTTTTTTCATCATCTTCTGACATTTGGGATAATTTTTTGTGATTTCTCTGTGAAAAAAAATACTTTAAACATTTATTTTTTTGTGACTCAACTTCTTATCCCAGACTCTATTTAGAATTTAATATAAATTTAATGGAAATGTTATTATTCTTATGAATAATGCCATTATTCATAAGAATAGGTAATAAGATATACAGAACATCTATGGATTGCTAGCAAAAATGCACCTACAGTGTCAATTATTAAATTCTGGTTGAGCAGGTACAAGTGACACCACCAGCTCCATGCACATTTTAAAAAGTCACAGGAACACTTAAAACAGGTTAGTTCTAGTGAAGAATACATCTACTCTCTGAACCACAAATGGATGTTTTGAGACGTGATTTTATGGATTTGCAAGCTGTCATTCCATTTCTTTAAGCCATGACTAACATATCCCAGCAATATAAAGCCATTCATGAGCAGCAAACTAATTTGCAGAGCCCTGTGCATGACTGCATGTGTTACCCAAAATCTCCAATTTTACTCTAGAAACAGCAAAAAGAACATTTGTCTATACTATAAAGGCTACGGTACTGAATATGGGACTATGCATCATTTATATTTATTTGACAAATTTAATTTATTCATTTTATTTGACACAAAAAATTTTATTAGATGTTTATTTTTCGACATTTTATAATGCAGTCTGATGCGACCATGACGTTTTGGGTTCACTCAGTCATTATGCAGGATATTTTGGCAGGAGCATGGTGGATGGTGCTAGATAAACAGCAAACATTAGAAAACTAGTTAAATTACAAATTTACAAATGGCAATTTCTTCAATCAAACAGAAATACATTAGAATAGAGCCACAAGATTTCATACCTAATGAAATTATATGATATTAGGACCAAGATATTTCAGAAAAAAGTAGGACTTTTCCAAAAAAATAGGGTTGGTTGGTTTACTTGGTTACCACATGTCCATCACATACATGGCCCAAGATTTACTAAGTATTTACTTCTTATTTATTCTTATGGGACAAATGGGAGTACTGGAAACTGGTCCACTGTACATGGTCCATGAAGTCCTAATTCCTAAACAGGGTTTAATTAGTGCCTAACCACTCTGAAGTCTGAAGTGAAAATCTAAAAAATGTATATAAAAACACAAAAAATAATAAAAAAATTATAGAAAATAAAATACCTTACAATACAATGAAATTATAAAATAGAAAATGCAATAACATAAACCAACAATGATACAAAGGATCCAGAAGAAATATTGCTTAATGATATTGTACTATAATGACTAGGCCTGAATCCGCCTAAATATCAGTGTTGGAATACATCTTTTTTTTACAGAAATTTCGCAGCCCGAGATCTCCCATTTTTAGGTAAGTTTGAAATATCGCGGCTCTAAAATGGGTCACGTGACCGTCGTGACGTGTGGGGGAGGGGCAAGCCCGCGTAGGCAGTTGTTGGCTGCAAAACGATAAAGAATCGTGCACCGGCCGATGTAGATGAAGAAACGTATCACTGTATCATTTGAGCTCGTGTTGTTTTCACGTGCCGTTGTGCAGTGATAACTCCTAAGTTTTAATCCAGTTTCCACAACAACTAGACTTGGCGCCGGTAGGCGATGCATGGTGGCTTGATACCTGTAAGTATTTTTATCATCATATACATATGGCCTTATCAATAGTTTGTTTCAAACAGAACGTGGATTAGTAGTAGAATTATATTGTGAATGGTCTTTAAAACGATTCAATTGTAAAGTTCAGAAGACTATCCCGATGTATCTTACCAGCCGTATTCTGTCTGTACACGAAACTTGGAAGAAATTATACATGACCAATGCTTCTTAGCTCAAATGCATTGTTTCAATTTTAAGCCTCTAATCTATGTACTTCTAAATTATTTCTAGAAAATTTCATTACTCGTTTTTAATTTGATGAAAAACTATTGAATAGTTTATGCCGCATACAAATTTATTGACCAAAAACGTTTACCATCCTGAAATGAGGTCGGACTGCATGTTTGGTAGTTCTCAGTTGTTTTCTCAGAGCCTCTACCTCAGAACCCGCTCACTCTTTAGGCCAGGCCACGCAGGAGTCCCCCAGGGATCCGTGATTTCCCTGTACTCTTCACCAACCTCATCTCAGTCTACCCGATAACTGTCTTGAATATTGTCTCATACGCTGACAACCACACCTTCGCTACATCTTCGTCTCCTCGCTGACCGGACGGCGCTCCAACTGTGCGTATCTGACTGGTCCGCTTCCAAAAAGTTTACCATAGCCTCCGGCAAATCATCGGTTACACTCCTCATACCATTTTCACACAACCCTATTCACCCAATATCATCACCACACAGCAACTTATTCACACAATATCGCCTGGATCTGCAACAACTTCATTCCTCCATTACAATAAAGAGAAAATCCTAGGAATTACCTGGGATACTACACCTTAGCCGGGCTATTTCAAGTTGTCCAACCTGCCCAAGTTTTATGTAAGAACCTGGGTTACTTCAAATTGTCCCACATTCCTGAGTCTTGTTTAAAAACCCAGAGTTTCACTAAGAGAAAAAAAAGACAAATATTTTTTCTCATTTTCTTTCATTATTATATGCATGAGCTGATGAGATTGTAATGCTAACTGTAGGTCTTCTAACTCTTCTTTTTTTATTCTTATAGGTGCACTGGAAACTAGTCCATAAGGCCTCTTGCCTAAACTGGGTTTAATTGGTACCTAACAATTTAACAGCTCTGAAAGTGAAAATCAGTAAAAACGTGGTACAGGGAAGTGAGGGAACAGTGAAAATTCCTAACTGTGGGTCCAGCCTGAGGCTCTGACTCTGAGCCTGGGCTACTGTGCAGAGAGTGGATGAATATTGCAAGATCTTTGGCGACGCTTCAGTAGCAAAATTTATGCCTTCAGAAGATCTTGCTGACACATTTAGATTGAAATTCTTTCATTTAATATATTTGTCAGTCTTCGGCCAACTATTTAAAAAAAGTAAGGTTTCCGGTATGTTGGATTGATCAGTATGCATTGAAGCTTGTCCGGAAATCAGTTGCAATGAGTTCCCACCAAAAAAATTTAAACATCAAGTTTATGATTATGTAGTTGCGGTCACATTAGAGTGGTCAGACTGCATTATCACATGTTCAGTTGACACTTGCTGTACAATCGAACTTTTTTTAGGGTAAAATTAGTTATTTGGAGTAACACGTGCATGCAGTGTGGAATTCTAGAGGGATATTAAATTAACCAGTACACATAGCATATTGGAAAGCAGGACCTGAAAGCTTGGAAAGGCCAGGAACTTTCCACTTTCAGTCCATCATATCATATACATAATCTATCACTTTCCAGCTGTGATTGGTTGATGGGATTGTAATTTTAGCCCCTTCCAGCTTTCTGGCTGTGATTGGTTAATGGAATTGTAATGTTATCTGCTTTCTAGCTTTGATTGGTTGATGGGGATGCTTTCAAGCTGTGATTGGTTGATGGAGATGCTTTCAAGCTGTGATTGGCTGTGCCCATAAGCCCCGCCCCCAAATATGGTATATGTCTACAGTACTGGTTAACTAAATAGGTATTCAACTTGAACTTGATCATTACAAACAAAAAGCCTGGATAATTTTCAAAAAATCCATTAAATAAAAGAAAAATAGAAAATTTCTATCAAACAATTTTACAACAAATCTAAGGTACTGTACAATTGAAACAGTATGTCCACTTTTGATCCTCCTTTTCATTTATAGTCAGTCACCTGGCACTTGCCACTTGGCAGAGCACTGTATCTAAGGAAAGCATTCCACCTTGGGTGCCACTGTGCAGAGAGTGGATGAATATAGCAAGATCTTTGGTGACGCTTCAGTAGCCAAATTTTCGCCTTCAGAAGATCTTGCCGACACATTTAGATTAAAATTCTTGCATTTAATATATTTCTCAGTCTTCGGCCAAATATTTAGAAAAAAGTAAGGTTTCCGGTACGTTGGATGGATTACGATGCAGCAAAGCTTGTCCGGAATTCAGTTGCAATGAGTTCCCGCAAAAAATGTGAACGTTTTTTCGATTGCATAGTTTCGGTCACATTAGAGCGGTCAGACTGCTTTATTACATGTTCAGTTGACACTTGCTGTACAATCGGACTGTTTTTAGGGTAAAATTAGTTATGTGGGGTAACACGTGTTTTGCAGGGTGTCCACTTGGAGTGGACTTAAAGCCGCAGGTCTGCCAGATGGATGACATCATGACCGTTGGGCCTGACATAGTGACAAAGCACAGATTTTTCAGAATCAGTTCATTTTTAATTTCCTCATTTACTTCAGATTTATACCAATTTCTTATGTATAAATAGTATAATAATGCTGGTATCCAGGATACTTTACTTGTCTACTTATAGGACTCAAAAATGAACTTGAGGGAGAGTCTAAAAACTCTCTGCTTTGCCACTATGGGGCCTGACCACTATGCAGAGGGTGGATACAGCGTCGTCAATATATGGATTTTTAAGCCCAAAGCGTCGCCGGCCATTTTAAAGATGCATCGCTGGGTAATTTTTAATGAAAAGCCATTTACGCTGAGTAATGACGAACTATTTACAAGCCACAAACTTAGTTACAAGGTTGCATGCACGTGTTACCCCAAATAACTAATTTTACCCTGAAAACAGTCCAATTGTACAGCAAGTGTCAACTGAACATGTAATAAAGCAGTCTGACCGCTCTAATGTGACCGAAACTACGCAATCGAAAAAAACGTTGTTTACATTTTTTGCGGGAACTCATTGCAACTGATTTCTGGACAAGCTTTGCTGCATCGTATTCCATCCAACGCACTGGAAACCTTACTTTTTTTCTAAATAGTTGGCCGAAGACTGAGAAATATATTAAATGCAAGAATTTCAATCTAAATGCGTCGGCAAGATCTTCTGAAGGCGAAAAATTGGCTACTGAAGCCACTCTCTGCACAGTGGGGGCCTGAGAGCTTATAGCTTGTGGTTTTCAGCTTCTTTGTGTATGAAATTAATTGCTGTGCTGCCATCCATAGTGGCAAAGCAGAGAATTTTTTAGACTCTCCCTCAAGTTCATTTTTGACTCCTATAAGTAGACCAGTTAAGTATCCTGGATACCCGACTTATCATACATAAGAAATTGGTTTAAATCTTGAGTTAATGAGGGAATTAAAAATGAAGTTAATGAACTGATTCTAAAAAATCTCTGGTTTGTCACTATGCTGCCGTCTTGTGAGGTTGGCTGATGTAAGCTCAGTACAGGATTGGGTAGAAGTTTACAGGGAACATATATTAGTAAATGAAATGAGTTACTGCTAATGTAATTTAGATAAGTAGGGGCTGCTAGCCTGCTAGTTTAACAACCTTCATTATTACATTAAACAAAAACAATAATAATAGAATTATAAAAATATATACATAATTATATTAGTATTGAAAAAAAACCTAGATGATCTACATGCTAAATCAAAACATATATCAGCAGTTGCCATGCTTTAACAATTCTATAATACTTCCATTAGTTCCATATATACAGCATTCAGAGCATTGCAAGGCGCTCATCATCTCATGCTCATCTAAAGTGAGCCTGGGTGGACCTATTATTAACTCCTCGTCCGTAATATTGTCGAAATCCGCCTTGCCGGAAATATTGAAAGAGCGGAACCAAATAACTTCTTTAAAGAAAATCGAGAAATTTATACAAAATTGAACTACAAAATTCATCATACCTAAAATATATGAAAATTTGGATTTTCAGTACGAAAATAACTCGGCAGTATCAAAAGTATCCGTTTTCGTAGCCAATCACTTCCTCGAAACTGCAGCAAGCATTGTACGGGGAAATGACAACTATACATAATTTTCCTGCTTAACTTCAGTCAATCTAGATTTTTTAGCGCCTTAAACTCTAGAGTATATGTATAAGTTGGATATTGTGAACGTCACTGCGCTTACTGATGTATATTGCACTTAGCACCATCACTCATGTCGCACGCATCACTTCAACTTCAGCTCTTGGCACGCGTTCTTCTTCAGTGCACGCCTGTGTGAGCTTCCTCGCAGTCATTACAATGTTTCAGCCTTATGCTAAATTCTTTCTTTAGCTTCAATTGTGAATAATGTTACGACTTATAGTGAATTATTATGAATGTTACAGCCAGTAGAAGTGAATTGTGCAGAGTTTTGTGATTGTAATTTAATTTTTATTGTTTTCGATTACAGTCAGCTGCAAGGTTTATGTATTTTGCTGACATTCTATTTCGAACATTTAGACCTGCACTCCTTGCTCCAGAAAATGTTTTCATTGTTGTTTCAAGACCTCGAGTGATGAGAGTTGAATAAAATCTCAAATTTAAAGTTGAATTTGGTGTCGGCAATAACAGATATGTGTAAATACAATAGTGAACTTATTTGTCATAGCGCACATTGGGGTATAATTAGACAATGTTTTTAAAATTATCAGTGTGAGTTTGCAATAAGAGTTGACTATGGTTTAATTAATAATGCATCAATAGGCTGAAATTGTTGAAATAAGTTTTAATCTGCAATTTAAGAAATTGCATTTCTTTTTTTTTACCAAAGTAGGTCGGTCGGTCGTCAATTGTGACCATAGAAATGGTCGTATTTATTTAATGTCGCTGAATGAGTTTTTCATTGGTAGCTAATCATGTGATGCGAATCGTGCTTGATAACTTCATGTTTATGCAAAATACTTATAAATATATAAGTTATGTGTCGGCAATAACAGATATGTGTAAATACAATAGTGAACTTATTTGTCATAGCGCACATTGGAGTATAATTAGACAATGTTTTTAAAATTATCAGTGTGAGTTTGCAATAAGAGTTGACTATGGTTTAATTAATAATGCATCAATAGGCTGAAACTGTTGAAAAAAGTTTTAATCTGCAATTTAAGAAATTGCATTTCTTTTTTTTTACCAAAGTAGGTCGGTCGGTCGTCAATTGTGACCATAGAAATGGTCGTATTTATTTAATGTCGCTGAATGAGTTTTTCATTGGTAGCTAATCATGTGATGCGAATCGTGCTTGATAACATGATGTTTATGCAGAATACTTATAAATATATAAGTTATGATTAACTTATTTTGAAATATTTAATTTTTCAACTTGGGAAATGAAAAGAAAATAATTTTACCTCAATGATGTGCGTCATTCGGGAGCGCCTTCACGCCTCTCGTGTGTCAAGGAGGAGGAACAACTTGCTGCCTGAAGACACGCACGACCACAGCGCCGCCTGCAACAACGGCGGCCACAAGAACTGCGTTGCAGTGGAATCAAATGCATTAGTTTCTAAAAATGTTGAGGGAAGAGAAAATTTACCGATAAAAGCTTCATCTGCCCGAACAAACTATTTGTCGCAGCATGGCAGTGAAGATCCTAAGGTTTACCCTGAATCGGAAGAGAAGTTGAAATCGAGTAAACGGAGTAAAAATATAAATAAGTTAGCTACTCCAATGAAACAAGCAAATGAATATGGGAGCGGAGCAGCCTTTGCAAAGATTGTTAAACAGCGCTCGGCGAAGATAAAAAAATCTTCGTTCAATAAACTCACGCAATATGCAAAATTAATAACTGAAAAGGACGAATCTCCTTCGAGAAGGTCCAACACCGACGATAAAACCAAAACTCTGGAAATACACGATCAACAGACGGAGTATAAACCTCCACAAACTGCTAGAACAGAAGCTTGTGAGCGCATAGATCGCGTACGCGATCACATTGAAGATGTCAGCAATGATATGAATGAACCAAAAACAGGACAAAGACGTCGAACTGAAATTCGAGCAAAGAGCGAAGGCAGACAAAAACCTGACCCTAAGCCCAGATGTCACCAGCCTCGCTACCGTGCAAGCAGAGGCTACAGAGACACGGTCAAGTCTACGCAGGAGAGTTTTGATCTCCTCTACCGGGTCCCTACTTACTCCATTGACAAGATCTTGCTTCCTCTAATTCAACAGGTGAGTGAAGCTTAATATTTGAAAAACTTCAATGTATTGATCTTTAATTTCGCCCGATTTTGCTAACTATATGAGGTCCTCTCATGTCAGGTAAAAGAAACGTCTATGATATTGAAATAAGCTTATACATTTTCCAGGAACATATGTTACATATTTTGTAACATTCATACATTTTCTATACATAGATTGTGCTTTTCGAACAAACATAAGGTCCTAATGTGAATATTAAGATCAGAGAAGTATCAAATTTTGTCGTGAACGATCATGGCATGATCCAGAATATGGCTCATCTACAAAGGCAAAAAACACACAAAGAGTTGAACTACGACTTTTTTTATTATTATTAATTTATTTCATTTTTTACCTAAACAAAACTAATGCATCAGTTGAGCAAGCATCTTGAAAGGCGAGGAGGGAGACTATTTAAACTCTACGTAATTTCCGTCCCAAATTTCAGTTACTTCAATGCGTATAGGACTTGGTTTTCTTGGTAATAAGGCAACATAGAGGAAAATTGAATAAGATTTCAGTTACCATATTCTTCTATAATGCAATTTCAATGAAAGACAGTGGATGGCCAGTGATATTTAAGCTGCGTACAGTAACGAAAATTACAATTGACATAAGCTCACTAAATATCGATTTTAGTTTGCCCGAAAACCACATTGATTTTTTTGCTAATGATTATAGTGCATTAATGGATTGTAAGCAAAAACTCAGAGCAATTTAAAACAAGATTAATATAATAAAACCCGTAAACCAGAAGACTGCAAATTGGTCTTTAGGCCAAATGTTTGGTCTTACTAATAATTCAAGCTCGATTGAATACCAGAAAATGAATTTTATTATCAACTTTCCTAAATGCCAATAAATTTTCATTAAAACATTAGACTATTTTTATAAAACCCTTCCTATCGCTCAACGCTAGCAAAAACACCGTTTGACTAATAGGAAAAAACGAAAGAGAAAATTGTTAATAAGACTCGGTTTTCGAATGAATTTCATAAAAGAACATCGGCTAAACGAAACTGCGTACAGTAACGAAACGAAAAATACCAATATAGCCGAGTTTAGTGATAAATCCGTATTTTCTGGATTTATTCTACAAGTGTAGCTGTTGAGAATGAGGGTAATTTTTCTCCCCAACCAGGGTAAGGGTTTACAGTGCAGTGGCAATGAAGAGAACTACTTTAGTGTGGTATTGACCACGGTAGTGTGAGGTGGTTGGTGTTGCGCTGCTTCTGAAAAGAATACATTCGCGTTGTTCAATAATTTTTCAACTGGCAACTACTTGAATAAGATCAAAGTTTACATAATATGACTTTGAACATAAATTGTCACGGTGTATATTTTTTTAAAGTTTTCAAATAATTTTTTTAAAGTGAAAATTTTTTGATTTTATTTATATCATATGGTTGGTTATTCATGCATCATTTCATTATATTCATCATTTTGTTAAAATAATTTTGTAATACAGTTCAAGTAACAAACGTGCTCACGTGAAGCTGTTAAAACAAATTCCTGTCATTTTCTCCGTAAAGTAAAATTTATCCATTGAAAGGAAGAAGTTCACTATCTTGAACATTCACCAACTCACCTTTTCCGAGACGTCTAACCTACAAATAACGAACCATCATCCCTCCTAGGGCCGAACTATGCTTATATAGCGGTTGTTATTGGAAATAAGATGCCAACTAGGGTATTGTTATTGGGAATAAGAGGCCAACTAGGGTATTGTTATTGGGAATAAGACGCCAACTATGGTATTGCTATCGGGAATAAGATGCCAACTAGGGTATTGCTATTGGGAATAAGATGCCACTAGGATATTGCTATCGGGAATAAGATACCAACTAGGGTATTGCTATTGGGAATAAGATGCCAACTAGGGTATTGCTATTGGGAATAAAATCGCAACCAGGGTATTTCTATTGGGAATAAGATGCCAAAATAGGGTATTGCTAATCGAAATTAGATGCATAATAACTTGTTGAATTGGAAAAATAGAGTATTGCTATTGGAAGTAACTAGAGTTTTGCTAATGGAAGTAACTAGAGTATTGCTATTGGAAGCTAGAGTATTGCTATTGGAAGTAACTAGAGTATTGCTATTGGAAGTAACTAGAGTATTGCTATTGGGAATAACTATAGTACCTATTGCTATTGGACGTAACTAGAGCATTGCTATTGGAAGCTAGAGTATTGCTATTGGAAGTAACTAGAGTATATTGCTATTGGAAACAAATAGAGTATTGCTATTGGAAGTAACTTGAGTATTGCTATTGGAAGTAACAAGAGTATTGCTATTAGAAGTAACTAGATTATTGCTATTGGAAGTAACTAGAGTATTTGCTATTGGAAGTAACTAGAGTATTGCTATTGGAAGTAACTAGAGTATTGCTATTGGAAGTAACTAGAGTATTGCTATTGGAAGTAACTAGAGT
>NW_025938735.1:0-21373 GCF_000764305.2 Hyalella azteca | reverse complement strand
GGTGACGACGAACTACTGTACGACTGTTACACGACCAACTACTGTAATGGTGTGGTGACGACGAACTACTGTACGACTGTTACACGACCAATTACTGTAATGGCGAGGTGACGACGAACTACTGTACGACTGTTACACGATGAACTACTGTAATGGCGAGGTGAGGCAGCCACGAGTGAGGATTTCCAGGATAACAATTTTAAAAGTATGGGGAAACTTAGAAAAAAATCGCCTCTCGTTGCCACTCAAGCGGCGAAATTTTACATTGCGTTATAATAAAATATATAGATTCTTATCCAAATTATTGTTCATGAACGAGCTTTTACGAGCAGTTAAATGAACTATGCAAACTGAAAAATTCATTTGTCGTGTTTTTATGGCAGCACAATATGTCTCGCTGCCCCCTCCCCAATGTCTTGCCGTTCCTTATCAAATGATTCGCATAATATGCTTATCTGATAATTATAGCGCAAAATGCTTGCATAATTCAATTAGGTCAACGCATAGATGGTTTATAATTTATATTATACAATTTGACCAAATTTATAATTTGTGAATAAGGCAAATGTAGATCGTAGCCTATAATTTATGTTTGAATTAATAAAATATACAGAATTAATTGTCCTGAATAGCAGGCAGGATACGTAGCACGGATATTTGGGAAAGCTAAATTTCCTTCAAAGGAAGATAAATCAGTTCATTCTACTCACCCTCCTGCGCGAGAAAAAAAATCCAACAAATTTCTGACCAACTAAGGAAGAGATCGTGTCGCCACAATCCCCCACTACAATCTCCTAGTATGCACTAGGGAAAGAACAACGCTCGGTACATTCACACCTTTATTTCAATTTACCAACTGCATGGAGTCACCAAGCGCTTTTATCCACAGGATAAATGATGCCAGTGCTGCTTTCGTAATCAATTAGAGCTCCTGTTAAGTAATTAAGTCAACACGCTAGTGAATGAAGGGCTTTTGATTGCATTATCTTTGCGCTCGAACTACTGAATGCAGATTTCACAAAGATAGTCCACTTTGCACCTCGCTGCAGTTCTCACCATGTAAGATTTGTCCCAATTAAAAAAAATTATTGATACTGTGTTGCGACAGAATGTTTTATTTTACTCGCTAGCAGAAGCAATATAGCGGTTACCTTTGGGATTGTAACGAATTGAAAAACATTTCTATATTTCGTTGTAACTGAGAATTTATTCACATATAACTGACAAATCTATTCAGAAAGCGAAAAAAAGAATGCTGAGTTGAATATTTTATGTTTATTCGTTAAAGGACGCAAAATAATGAAAAAATGGCGGACGAAGAATTAGTTAAATACGAATGATCAAAGGATATTTTTACACGTACGAAGAGTCCAATGCCTTCGTGGAAGATTATTTACAATTTTCGATGAACTTTTCGCGCATTACCCCAAATATAAAAATACAGGCTAAGTAACAGCGGAATAACACTGAAGCATTAATAGATTTCTTCTGCGAAGACGCGATAAAACTCGGGCATGAGCCGATAACTATAGTCCTACGCATAGTGAAATCATACTGAATCGTGCGCCACAAATTAATTTTGAGCTAATGAAATAATACTAAATTATTTTTTTTATCTGCCACTTATTAGTTCAGCGATGATGAAATAATACAGAATCTTCCATCACTAAATGGTTTTGAGCTAAAAACTAGCGAATTAACCGCCACAAACTCTATAGTTCTGAGAAAACATGACTCATCTCAGAACGCGTCAGTGGCTTTTGTGAGCCAAGACGAGCCACCCGTTGAGATAATAGAACATCTGCGTGAAGTTAAAGCGAAGCATCCCATGGAGGAAAAAATAAGACAATAAAAAAATGCACATAATTACCAAATGAGAATAAGCGTCTAATATAATAAGAAAAAGTGTCTAATTCAAATTAAATTATAAGGACATGCATTTCAACATTTTTCAAACAATTCAACTGTATTAAATTTTCAATTATCACACCAACCTAAAGCATTTCTTACAATCGAAATAATTCGAGCTGCAGCGCATTGTAACCACAACTTTTAAAATTTCAATAATGAAGCTCTGCATAATAATTATAATAAAATTCATAATAAATTTCCGATAGAACTATATTGAAGCCGGCATGGAAAATACTTTTTACAAAATATTCTGAATATTCGTTTGACTTTGTACCGTGTATGTAAGCAAGTAAACTCAAACCCTTCGATATTTCTTTTGTTAAGACAAATAACATAAATAATTCATTGTGGGTTAGAGAAGCTATTAGGTGCTGATAATCATGCATTTCCGTTATGCAACACAGACGTTGCAAGCCTGTTAAGGATGAACGCATTCCGAGCCATTCAACAGGAACAATGAGCTGCTTTTTGCGGGCCAAATAAGGGCAAACTAGCGGAAATTTTCAGGCATTTGAGGGAGCTTATTGGCAGGTGGGGCTGATAGGGACGTTAGATGAGGACATAAAACAGAGCATTATTTTTCAGGTCATTAGAGTGCGACGCGCGCTATTAGAAGCTGAAATCTGTTGATGCTAAATTCGCGAGCATGGGATCAACTGATAGCACGCATGCGTATCAATAAAATTTTGCTATAATGATCAAACTTATTTCCTTGCTTTGACGAACAAAGTGAGACCATGACAAGCTGACGATCAAACGCTAGTAAAATAGTAATCAAATTCAATAGGTATTTAGATGGTCGGTAGGTTCCTGTTGTATAATGGTTATCCAAAAGCCTCCTTTTGGATAATATAATATATTATTATATATAATATAATAATAGCCTCCGACCTTTTCGGTCGTGAATGATCGCTGAAAAATCCTTCCATAAAAATACTATCCTTCATGGTTTGTACGTAAAAAAATATATAAGTGTCGATCTGTCGTTTTCTTTGTTGCAATTCATTACTATCGACTGACATTAAGTTCCCACTGTACTATACCGATGATAATTTTCAAGTTGTCATGAACTCAAGTTTACCTGACCGAGGTCAAAGGCAGGCTCTGACGATAGAGCCACGATGACGCAATAAAGTCTTGCATTAAGACACAGGTCATTGGGTGCTACGCGCGCACCAATGTCGGTCATTTGAAGGCAGTCACCCGCACCCCACAATGGCCAAATCCACGCCAACACAAAACTTATGAATCGCTATCCCAGCTACAACATTAATCTTGACGCGAATTTAAAACGTTTTTTACTGAATATAAGTTAGATGAGACATAAGTTCAATATGAGTTATTGTACTCCTACAGCATACGTGAAGATTTTCTTATTGATATTTAGTTCCTACGCCACATGTGAATTTTTGATTCACCGGTATTAAATAATGAAGCGTTAATATTTTGTAACAGTTGCTTACAGTCATGCGGCAAATGATTATTATGTATGAAAAATATACAATAATATAAATAAAAACTATTATATTCACATTTAAAAATCGATCAATAACTATATTACTTAGGATTTATCATTAAGATCGAATGCTACAGAATTATCAACATGCTTCGAGTTCGATGAAGCTGCGTCCACTAATTCTGCAATTCCTTATAATGAACAAAATAACAATATAATTGGATGGTATATCGACTAGAACCTCCAGCAATATTTTCTCACATTCTCATCTCTAGCGCTGGTCTCTGCCCCGTCGCCCCAGCGACACTAATTAACGGAACCTAAAAATTTTGATGGCATCGCTGTTTTCGTGGTCGTCCTTTGTCTGACTACGAATTTAGGGCAAAAGTTATCTGTGTTTTTCTACAATTTTTCTCGCTCGTAAAAATCAGAGTTTGTATAAATTTTCGGTTAGTTAGGTTCAATAAATTTTTCATGGCGGTATCCGAGATTTTTCTTTTATAAATATTTCAGCCCTGAGATAGTTAGAGTCGTTGTTGAGAATTACTGTCTCAATAAACCAAGATAAACTTTGAATACTCTAATCGAATATTTTAATCTGAAAGTACAATCAAATTAGGCAAATTGTTCAGCTAAATCGCAAGAAAATAATTATATATTAAATCGCGTAAAATTATTATATGATGAAGAATTTTAGGTATAAACATGTGGTGAACGACCTCGTCTGCCTTCGATGGAGTGTCACGCCATAGGACGAAAAAAACTTTTTTTTTGCGCATCTTTCCGGAGTACGACAATCTCTCATGACGGCATAAAATAGCGCTGAAAATATGTTGGATTTATCTCATCTATCTTTTATTCCTTTTTTGAAAAATTTTGTACCACGAAAAAGAAATAAATGCTGTAATAATGTAATTCGTTTTGAAAAAAAAAATACGAAAATTTTGAGAAAATATATCTACCGTATTCTTTTCCAGACTACCACAAAACCTTACCAGAAAATTCATTCAGGTATAGGAAAACATTATAAGGCCGAAGTCTTACAAATGTATTCCACAGCCACGTACGAGCCCCTGAGAAAAGTGTATGGAAGAAAGTTTATGAGCCACTGTGACGATATTGGTTCCATTAGATGAGCTGAACTTTGATCAGCGAAGACCGAATTATCATTTATATTTGACTCAAAGATATACAAAAGTTCCGCAATCCTACCTATAAAAGGAACAATTTGGATCAAGTAGCGAACGCCGCTCATGTACCTAACAAAAATGAAAAATTTCAATTAAAATTTTATTTATTCCTTAAAAAAATAAATTTGTTACATAAATTATCAGATTTTACCACTGTATATATAATTTAGATAACATCCCTCTATTTGCGAAATACTGAAAAACATGAACTTCAGACGGGTAGAGTTTTATCACAAATTCAAATTAATTAATTAGAGCACGAATTTTTAGCTACAATTAATCTTCACTCACTACTGACTAGGAATATAAAAATACAAGAAATAAGTTAGTGATTTCATCATAAGCGTTGACATTTCTAAATTTTCAGCTGAAAGTGATTACATTAGGCAATAAGCGCGAGTTCTGGTGTGTCTTTTGTCGATGAGAGAACATGACTATTAATAAGTGTGATTTATTCATATTTCGGTATGAATTTCGTCGGTATGATGGAACGTAGATCAGGGCTCGACTGGCGAATGCCCCGACAATATGAGTTACCATGTGTCTCTACATACATGCAGTGTCTCGTGTCAAATCGATGTGTCAATTATGCATTAATCCGAGACAACTGGATATATAGGAAATATTGGAACCCATTGTGACATCAAATATGTGACTCAAAATTAAATGCTTAATCTGGGTTTTACGAAATGTTTTCGAATAGCTTCTCGTTCCCAAGCAAAAATCGAGAGGCAATGCAACCATCATAAAAATATAATCTATTTCTTCGGCAGCGAAAGTGGGAGGTCAAAATAGAAGGAGGCGTTTCCAGGATCTTCGTCTTACCCAGCCAATTAACAATAAAATTGCTACAGATTCGGATCATGATGGTCGGTTGCAAAGGTGGCTACTTCAAAACTTGCATGCACAAACATATTAATGTAGATTTCCTGTGAAGCTATCAAGCTCAACCATCAACCTATTCGATCGAGCAGCACTCTGCTGAGAAATTGTCAAGTGCATGTCATATATGACATTAAAACAGCAATTAGTAAGGAATCAGAAGCTTTGTTGGTAGTTTGTAAATAATGCATAACAATTGAACTTCTTCATGCACCATCATGAAGTATAATAATACAATTGTTCAATGTTTTATATATTACGTGAACATCAACATTTTTCATGCTGAACAGTGGGCATTGATTTCCAATTCATAATGCCGTTCCATAAATATTCCATGAAAATTCTGCCGCTAAGCAAATTGATGAATATGATTATCTTTCAGATTTATCACAGCCTATTTCCAAAACCACGGCTACACGAGTGGTATAAGAATAATTTACATCCCATAGAGCTGACACTCGGCATCTCTTTAGCATGAGAAAATCTTAAATCCCGATGAGGAACTCGCATTTCTTTAAGCAGCCCAAATGCACTCGTTAGGCTTCATCTCTTTTCACTTCAGCATCAATACGGAGCATAAATTTAAGCTCCGAATTCACTGCCCTTGCTCCGACGCTCTAAATTCTCGCCCAGCACCAAATTTGTATCCTTTGAGGGCATTAAATCTGCGAGCAGCCGCCACCCGCCACCACTCAAACGTTGTTCAGGCGCCAGTCTGTGCGCGGCCTGCGTCAAATATACTCTACTAAATTCCCTGGGCAGACTTGATGAAGGCATGTTCGTTTTGAAATCATTTATAACAGTAAACTATTTAGCTAGATTCATGTTGAAGATTCTCTATATACGTATTGTGGAATGTTTCTCCGTAGACATATTGGAGAATTTGGTATTGGAGCTATTCGTGATCGTAGTGGTCGCATTCAAAGTTTTTCAGCTTATATAGTGGCATTCACTAGGAATGTTTTTTTTATCTTTTTTAATCATTTTGTTTTATCATTGTTGCGTTCTTCTATGTGAACCAAGAATACAGAATAATATGATATACATGCACAACGATGGGGAAATGAGCCTATATCATTAATATTAAGACTGGTATATGATTGAATACAAACGAATATTATTAAACTAAACGACTTCCCTCAGTCAAGCCACGTTATATGGCATAGTACGTTTTGCATGATTTTGCATGCCATATCGTTTAAATTAACGTTGAATATTGCATGTTATTGATAATTTTATTTATTTCATAGACACCGTCGAAAAAAATGTGCGATTAATAACAAATCTCAAACTAAAATGAAACCCTCCTGCGCTGTATTTTCGATCAAGACTGTAACTCACTGGATAGTTCCACTTGCACTGGCAGATCAACATTGGATGGAAGTCATTAGTATGCCTTCAGGAATCGCTTCATGTCTAATTACGTCACTAAGACGAGTTAGACGAGATAATTTGTCAGGACAAGCCAATGCAAGGGTAGCCGATGCCTGCCTGGATCAACATCACTAAATCATGAGCTGCAGTCATGGTAGACGCGGGCATGAGGTCGTGATAAAACAGAATGCTATGAGCCGTCTTGTCCATGTTGATTAAACTAGGTAAAGATGTTATCAAGTTTTGCGACTGAGGGTAAATAGAGGGTAGGATGTTCAAAGGAGGATGTACCTCGGTAGGATGTACCTCGCCATCATGGTTGACGTGTGTTCTAGTCTCAGAGAATAATTAACTATATAATAGCTGACGTGAGAAAGGACTGGCCAAAAGGTATCGAAGCCAAACTACGAAGGAGCCGTGCAAGATTTGAATATTTTAGGAAAATATCCCTCTAAAATTTTATGCAAAATTGAATTGAAACTGAATTAACTAAACAGTTGAGGTACTTTCAATGAATTCGAAGACGGCGTTTCGTTATGAAAATTGGTTAACAACGGGCTTAATTTACCGACAAATTTTAATGTAAACTCATTCAAAATAGTTATTCTACAATAGCTATATTTAAAATCTGCCGAACATCGGTCGGTGTTGAGAAAATCATTTATATTCCTTGATTCGAATCGTACGTCGCTCTAGAACAATGTCTGAAGTTGGTATCTCTCTGGAATAGAAGAGTGATTTAATGTAAATGAATATTTTGCAAGGAGAGTTCGTTGCTGACACTATCGCTCGTAGTCTGAATAACTGAATTCCTGATTCAATGATGATTCAAAGCGATACTAACGCTAAAACGTACGCTCATAGCCTGCATCGACGGACAACAGGGTACACAATTGATTGGTCTGCCCTCGATTCGCTACATGTAAATACGTTAGAGACGCTTACTCTTTTGTTGTACGAATATACGGAATTATTCATTGTAGCCATCAAGTCACCGAAAAAGGAGCTGGATCTGGAATTAATGTCCAAGACTCAAACCTAATATGCATCGCCTTCTGCGCCATTTGTGTGACACTTTGTTTGGCAGAACTTGTGCATGTCTCCGAGACCGGCGCCCAATAATTCATGGGCAACGTCAGTGATAATGTTTTACAAATTGAGTTAGTCTGGTATTTTAAATCTTTTTGAAGTAATGCCTTCAAAATAAGAAATAATTCTAGTTTTTTTAAAGTAATAATGCCTTAAAATTTTTTGAAGTAATGCCTAATTAGTAATCCCATTGCTTTTGTTGTGGAGTGGATAACTATATTTTATACTCAGCTGAGATACGAGTATTTGGGTTACTGATGGAAGAAATCGTTTGCTTCTAATATTTTATTTGAAAACCAGAGCGGGCTATTATTGTCAAGTAAATCGTCAATATTCTAACTACATAGCTTACATTAACTCGAATATAGACAACCAAAAAATATATATGACTAATCCCTCTTTTTGGGCATCACAAACACACTCGTTATACTGGTGTGATGGCCAGCAATCGATTTCATTACGGTTTACAAGATTTTCTGTCCCTCAGAATGTCAGGATATCTGAACAAACTGCTGCTGTGTTCAAGTAGTTTGTGCGACCTGCCGAGCCACTGCGCTTATAATATTAATCTATATAATGCATTGCGCGGTGCTATTAATCTTGCGGCCATCGACTGGCAAAGCTCGCCGTAAGTTGCACATATTAGCTCACGCCTGTCGCTCATTTCGTGTTGTACGCGTGACAGATTAGCTCGTTTATTTAATAAAAAGCTACAGTATGTCGACTACATGGCAAAATTAGCTCTGTTCTGCGCTCGTCTGCAAAATTATGAGGCCAAGAATGTAGAATTTGCTTTGATAAAATAATTTGGTCGAGTCAAAGCACGAGTGAATATAGTGAATATTATATTGGTCGAGTGAAAGCACGAATAATTTGGTCGAATCAAAGCACGAGTGAAATTCATGAAAAGTAGAAGTAGATGACGTAATTAGAAGAATGAAGTAATATTATTACCAGTATTTACGGTTGAAATGTAATTTTTTTATTAGTTTCAAATTAATCGAACCATTTATCATTTGTCTGACAAGTCAAGCTCTAAATTTATTATATTATGCACATTATCAGTAGACATGACAGAATCCTTCTAATTAATCTAAAGATGAAATATCAAATGTAAACATTAAATCAATTAATTAGAATTAGAATTTCGTTTAAATAACTGATTTGTTTTCGAAATTTGATAAAAAATAATTAGATGCGAAGAAGAGACATTAATTTTCTTATCGTCCAATACCTTGTTTTCTCCTCGTAGACAAAATTCTCAGAGGACAAGCAAATTAAGAGACCTGCATGAGAGTTTTTTTATCAACAAAAATTGCAGGTGCCTTGCACACCTGGGAAATGTATGAAAGGCATCCACCTTTCAAAGGCACAAGTCCTCCCAGAATCGCCTCGCGATAAAAATTACCCCAGCTAAATGGGCTTTCCTTTTTATTGCCGAGCGACCTCATTGATCACGCGATATTTACTTGGCAGCGCGTAAATTGCTGTACCAAGGCAACATGAAATTAGTGCGAGGATGTTACCTTACGGAAAAATTTCCCGAAGGAAAAATGTAATACGGAAAAATTCTTTTTAATATGATAGCGGTCAATCTAAGAAGCCGTTTAGCAAAGCCTAAGCTTGTAATTCATATCAATTTGAATTTTCTCACAAAGACTTTTGCTGGCAGGCGTATAGTCAGGTCTGAAATTTTGTAGTGCTTGTACCTGCCTCGGTAAAAAAATTTCAACTTAAACTTTAAGAAAAAGACTGCGTCATGTGGTTTGAGACAAACTATTCATTTAGCATATAACCAACGAATGTTCTTTTGGCTATAACGGACTTCAATTTTAGCTATGCCAGCCAATTCCGCAATGAAACTTATGTACTGTTCCAATCATTAATGATTTTTTTAGTCAAATAAATGCGCGGAACAGACGTAGGGATGAACATAAGAGCGCACTGAATGCAAGAAGCGCTCAGATTAAAAAGAATGTCGACCGAGCATCTTGAGCAGCTGAGGCACATGAGCCGAGCAATGTTTAGAATGCAGTCTTATCGCATTCAATGGTGGTGTCTGAGCAGCTGCGTTCCTGTTACCAGCAGTGGTAATCTTAAGCAGCATCGTTCCTGTTGGCAGCAGCGGTATCCTTGAGCAGCATCGTTCCTGTTGGCAGCAGCGGTATCATTAAAGTGAATAAAACCAGAGAATATTATGCAAAGTCGTTCGTGAATTGTATACGAATTCAGGTCAACATTTTTTGAGATTTTAGTTTTAGGAACTGTGAGTAAATTGATGTGTCGTGAAGAGAGTAGGGTGTCACAATGCAGTGTACGCAGCAATTTCAAATAAGAATATGTAGAAATAAATTCAAACGCGCTTCTCCATTTCCTCACTGCAGCAGGGCGTGACTATATAGTATCGAGTATTCGATGGGTGAGCTCGTCAAGCCTGTCGGCAGATGTTTGCTGTTCCGTCGCAGCACGAAAATCAACAAAGAACGAACGCCTGCCGCAAACTAAACTTCAACGACCAGCCTTAGCTGACCAGGAGCGTAGAGTGCTACCCTGTGTCTGAATGCTTCTTATTACAATCAAAGACTGAAATCAGAAAATATATAACTTCATTGAACATTTCAATTTTACTCTGAAACTCTTCTTAGGAAGTTGAGTACGCGGTATTTATTAAAGCATTCACGTGACTCGTGATATTCCCCGTTGCATAAATTCCCGTGTCTTTAATAAAGCCTCAAGAGAAACTTACGAAACGTGATTATAAAAGATGAAGTTTCAATTTTCATCTTGTAATATTCTGGCGCTGTCGAATGAAAGAAATTAAAACACAAACACAATATAGTAATTAATTGCTTGATTTTAATAAGGAAAAAATTTTGGAGTACAGTTGGAGAATATGTCAAGGCATTCTTTCAAATGTGATCTTGTGTGTGTTAAGGACTGATACTAGCCTAGATGTGTTCGCTGGCAGCTGACTTTTTTGGGCTTGAGGTTTCCTCCTAAAATTTACATCGTGCATTACATAATACATAGTCCATAGTCCTCAAAGGAAAATGGTGGCAGTAAAATTTAATATACATTACAGCCATTTTTAACAATGTAAATAATGACTGAGGAAAATAATGTTTTTAATTTCCAGTATAATAACCAGTGAATTTAGAAAGAATGCTCACAATATTCTGAATTAGACCACACATTTTTCCTGTCTTGCTGCTAAAATTTTCAAAATTACGTTGTGATTTCATTCATAATGAATATTTTGAAATTAAAGAAGGGAATAATTATTTCATAATTTCTAATGTTGGAACAAACTAATTGCTCACGGTAAATAAAGTTAGAGTGCATTAGTTATTGTCACACATAAAAATTTTAATGAACTTACATTGGGATTTTCAATTGATATTCATTTAAAGTCAATAAAGAACACAACTCAAAACCTAAGATACACGATAAAAAAATTAGCCCATACGCATTAGATAATTAAATCATTCAAAAATCACGATTCAGATGTTTAATATTGAAATAATAATAAAACAAAATTGTTGAGAACATATATCGGAATATATCTATCCTGATTGTAGCATCACATCATAATATTATTTGCGAGTCCAGCGGCAGGAAGCCTTGTGAGAATATTTGAAATTGGCAGCGTTGCCGCTTCAGAAGTTCGTAAGATCAGAGACGACGCTCGAGCTCAGCAGTTCGATAGGAATATGGTGGCATTATTACAGGTTCTGTAAATGGGCCGTTACGGTTGCCAGGGTGACGAACGAGTGAGCTCGTTACACGACCAACTACTGTAATGGCGAGGTGACGACGAACTACTGTACCTGTCTCTTATACACATCTAGATGTGTATAAGAGACAGCGTCTTGATCTCGAATGACCCGCAATCCAATAACACCTTTCTACGTTGGATAAATTACTGTGGCAAATACCTTCGTGCATTGTGTAGGCAAACGGTTTTCAGTGGCTTAAAAGAGATTTGCCTGCAATGTGCTATCGATTATTCAGACCTTACAAATCAGCGATGATTCATAGATGACTGCCACCTTTACTCGCCACCCTTTCGATTTATTGATGTTTTATTGTCGATTTTTGGCAAATCTGGCCACTCACCGTTACGCCACCTATAAACTACTATCGCCACCTATAATCATCGGTGCACCACCCTTAATTTTTATTTGGGATTTTAATTTACGTTACGAATTCGCGTATAAAGGTTTGTTCCAGGTTAGTTCAAAGATAAGACCAGATATATTTCAGGCTTGCGTCGTCATATTGGAGTCGCACGTACACCTGCTACTTTTCATAGTAGCAGGCGAAATGCTAAGAACTCCATTGGAAGTCATTTCGCCTCCCACTGTCGACTCTTTTACAGCTTTGACAGCTGTCATCAGATCCAGAACTTTTACATCAATAGTTTTTAAACTTTCCACAATGAGGATCCAATAACCCAATTTTCTCCCTGAAAAATGAACTTGGATCAACTTCAAAGAACATTTGACACCGATCCCAGTGACATTTTGCGTCATTCTCTGGCACTTTAGATCAAAGAAAAGCGTAGCGACGTGATGATTCGTTTTCAATGCAAAGAAAATATCGATACTGCGGAACGATGGCAATGATCGTGCCGAGTTCCGTGGCTGTCACTGACGTGTTTGAAATTAATTCATATGGATCACGAGACAGATTGACTACGATTGATATTACCATACCTATCGTTTGATAAGGCTAACAAAAAAGAATGAATCAGTTATGCGGAATTGTATTATCGATTAAATAATATTCATTACATAATTTATTTTTTATGTAATTTAAATTATATTTGGAGTTGTTCAGCTTGCTGTCATTGTGAATTTTTCTTATGTACACATTTTTTATGATGTCTATTTCTTCTATTGCTTCCGTAGAGGAATTATTGAGCAGAAAATATTTCTGCGCTTACAACAGTTGTAGATGACGTTTTGCTGCACGGATTAACCACGTTTTTTTAAGGGTAACTTATCGTGGGGGCACCGTTGCTTTTTCAAAGAAGATACAGCACGAAAGTACGTTAAGTTCATTCATTTAGTTTTCTTTAGTTGAGTGAAATACGATGCAATTTGGTAAATAAATCCACCATTATTCTTTGATAATGTCCGAACCTCTCAAAGGAACAATTCTCGGTGATATTGAGGTAATTAATGGCAGTAGGAAGTCAATAAATCTTGGTCTGCCGAAGCTGAATCGACTGTTTCCGATCCTGACGCTATCTGGGCGCTAGCATAAACGCTGATCGATTGCCCGACGCCGCGGTTAATTCTAAAAGATCTCATGAATTTAACGTTGATTGTATAATTTTTTCCTTTCTAATGATCTACAGTTCTCACGAAAATTCACAAACTGGTAATTAATTTGAGTGCATCATTAAGAACGTGCAGTAAGAATGAATTATAAAAACAATCATGAATGACTCTTCCAATTGACCAGGAATTTAATTTTTTGGGAAATAAATTCAGATTTGCCTATTTAGACACCACTTATGCTTCATAGACATTTATTAATACTGAGAAATTTGAGGAAAATTCATAATAATTCTAAGCTTCACCGTTAAGTTTCCCTGATTTATAAACGTCGAAGTTAAACTTTGTGTTTCGTTCGAGCTTGGAAATTAAGAGAACTATTGTATTTTGCCGATAAAAATAGTCGACATTTGAATGTCAAGATTTTTGCGAAACCTTTGCACGATAAGTAATTTTTTTGAGCAATGATAATGTATGTGTTTCGTGAAATGCGTCACTTATTCACATTGCAAAAAATAACCATTTAAGGTCAGAATGCATTCGTTGAATTTCTGTTTTACTTGATACTGGGTAGCTGAAATTCTGTTTGACTGAGCAGCTCTTAATTAACTGAAATTTAGTTTTAAGTAAATTCCTGAAATGACCGATGGTAATTAAGTAGCTGAGTGAGCATTTTGCTGTTCAGAAAGTTAGCGGCAGACGAAAGACTGAAATAAAACGCTCATTGCCCTGTCCTTCGACGCTTAAGAGTTATTAAATTGTTATTGCTATTATTGTTTAACGTTTATATGTTGACCTTCGATCCTGATTCGCCATTTACTCAGTAACAGGCACTCAGGTGAGCGTGCAATGTGAGCTCAAGGCAACATACAGAATAAATGTCATCCTACGTCAGGTCCTGCCTTTACAGTCATGCTTCTTCTCATGGTGGCATTCATGAATTTCTGCTTGGTAGAGTTCATAAGATTACCCAACCTGTAATTATTATTCCCTTACAAATGAGTTATACTTTTGCCAGCTCAATCGATTATGATAATTTACAGTTGGCTTCTTACTTTTTTAACGGTTTCCACTACATTCCGTTCTGCCTTGCCTAAATATGCATCGTAAGTTACTTTAGAATAAGTGTCAAAAATCAAATATATGTGTCTTCGAGAATGAGAAATTCTTGTATTCAGTTAAAATATGCCTTTCTTGTGTGCTTCTGCCTCCCTGACCCGACATTCTGCGTGTTAAGAATACCAACCTCTGAGTTTGAAGTAAGATTCGTACGTACGTGGCGCAGGAGAAATGTTAAGCAGTGAATGCTAGCGTGGCCCCTTTTAAAATAGCGATATGATGTCGACACATAACGAAAATCTCGATAGCCTAAGTTGAGTTCAATGAAGGACTAAAAATCTCTATATGAAATAATTTGGTGCCGAAAATTTATCGTAACGATAAGTAGATTGCGTTTGTTCTAACTATGGTGCATATAAATTCGGCTCATAAATCATTTCATATCATTGATAGTTTCATGGTTCGCAATGTTGGCGTAAGCAAACTTTTTTATTACTAGCTATTATGAACACTTTCTCAGTGAAATTCTCTCGCTTTTCTCTATTCAAAATGAAACATGAATAATAACTTATATCAAATAATTTTGTTTTTATGTTATGACTAACTTCTGAAGTTCGTGTGTTACAAGTGAATTCTTTCACGCCAGTCTCTTTTGAATAAAGAGTTCCTCTAAACTATCCGCCTAATTGGTCATAGATAGAAGTTACTTGCTCGTTTACCTGACGTTGCTTTCAAAATTCTCTGCCCCTCCTCTTCCAGAGTCCACTTGAACGGCTCATTTCAGATCTAAATAGCTCATCAAAATAAGAGCATAACAATTCGCACGAAGAGTTAACACGTTAGTAGTTTTAACATTTATGGCTACAATCGTATCTTTTAATTAAAGTGCGTACTTCAGAGTTAAATGGGGCGATGTTGATAACAACATCCACACGTCAGTCTTTTTGGCGACCATATCTCTATCGTGGGAGATAAAAATCACACGGTAAAGATACATATGTAGTATATTTGTCGTTGTCATCTGCGTCGTTAGCACACGGTAAAGATATATTATGCATAAAAGTCACACATTAAAGACATATTTATATTTATCGTTGTCGTCCGTGTCTTTATCGCATGATAAAGGTATAAAATATATAAAAGTCACAGGGTAAAGTTATAGTTGTATTTATCGTTGTCGATTGTGTCTTTATTATCTCCTGATGTTCGGACTACCGCCAAGGTGTTCGAACCATATAGCTGGAAATGACGAAAGCATGTCTTCTCAACTTGCTGTGTCGAATTTCAATCAACGTCTAATGATAGCTTCTTCTTCGGGTACATGTTAACTTCATCGAATCTTGATACTCGTAACCATGCATTCGTAAATGAAATCCTCAGATTAAAAAGTGAGTGAGAGATTATTTTATACTTCTACTGCCGCGGAACTATGACACTCAAGATATCAATTAGAAATTTTGCTGAATAGCACAAATAATGTCTCATGCGTAAATTAGGCGTGTATTTTTTTCAGTTATCCGATCTAACATCATATAAAAATTAACAGATTACATGCACACAAACCAATTTTAATCCAGCTTCACAACAATATTCGACGGTGTATCTTTTGCTCATTTTCATGCTAAAAATTGAAATTTCCTTCCAGTTTATTTTTTTCCGGGTTGGGTAAAACATTGAGCAAAAATTACGATTAAATTAGAACAAAATGACATATCAGACTTGAGAGAGTATTTTTAGAGAGTCCAAACTATGTTCCACTTCGTTTGCCATTGAAACTGTCAAAGAATTCCTGGCATATTTTTGTTCTAGCGATCTCGGCGCGTGACTAATTGATGAAGAAGAGAAAATTTCCCGTGAACAAAGAAGGAGATTGGGCCAGTGCGTGTGAGGCCATCACTCATCTTGGCCGTGATTCTTGACGCGTAATTCAGTACTTCTTCAGGAAAATGAGGCTCACTGGTGCAAACGATTCCAGCCAGCAGACGACGATGTTTGCTCGACGTACTTCCTTGGTGATGCAAGTGAGAGACCAACCTTTCTAAAATGTGTACGGCCTCTAACTCGAATGTTTCCTGTTTTTCATCTCGAGTCAAACTCACGCTGACAACGATGATCAGTTTTCACGAAAATAGAAATGTAGTTGATGCCTGGTCTCTCTTTAAATTACGATCGAAAAAATATGATTTGCGTAAGAGAAACACAAAACAAGATCCTGAACTGTCCGGAAACAAACTTGTGTCGATTATATTCATGAATTGGAAAAAAAGCAAAAAATAAATATAGTAATGTTATTCATTTTTGATACGCAGCAATTGCGCTTCTACCTGTTGATGTAAAATTCTTTGACGATCATGAAATTATTACAGCAAGATGTGACCAATTTTCCTTCTCTTCGTTTTAATAAGCCCACTGAGCATCATAGAACAGAATAAATGAAATTACGGTCGCAACAGGACTTCCGTAAACAGACGCGAATTAGAAATCTGTGTTTCCTCCGGAATTTTATTTTGTTTCTAATACGTCGTAAATGATGCTTTATTTAGCATGGAAACAAATGTTAGTGGATAAAATATCAGTAAAGACTTGAAAAATTTTAACACAGAAATTCATTCACCTTATGCCAAAAAGAACCAGCGTTTATAAGCTTCTTTAAAGAATAAATTTTTAAGGTGAGCAAAAGCGCCTGCAAAGTAGATTTACTTCCATCTTTTCCGATTTTATTTTCCCGAGAAGAAATGCTCATTAGGGTAAGTGCTGAGCGAGGCTTTAAAACGTTCGACGTAGAGGTCTAAAAAGATGCAAGATGAGCCTGAGCAAACATTTAGTTAAATTTTCAAAAACTGTAGCTATTCCAATTTCTGTACTATCATATCAAACTTGTGGTTTAATCAAAAATTGTCAATAAGACAATAGCTGTATATATATGGTCCGAACAAAAATGCAAAGGAAATACGAAAATACGATAATAATTTTTTCAGGAGAATATCTGTTATGAACTTAAAAGTCTTTGAGTCCCTTAAATGTATATCACTCTTTCCAAAAGTGAACATTATGGTCTCATTTGAAACAATTCCTTCATTTTTTTCTGATTGATGTGAAAATGGGATCCGTCAAGAAAGCTTTCGAAGGATCCCGCAGCTTTCTGATCTCTCTAGAGATCATTCGACTCACTTCAGGATAAGAAATGAGTCTGAGTGGCAGTCAGAACGAATTTCTCTATCTCTTCGACTGAGAGAAAACTTCAAAAACCTTCGAAGAGATGTCCATGCATCGCGCTTAGTGTATCATCTTATCACATGTGATCTGGAAAACATCACATTATAGCCGCATAATTTTACGAAAAAAGTCAAATAACCAGTGGCGACCGGATGCTAGAACTCTCAATAACTCTCGAAACCTTGCTCCGCTTGACCGAAAAACCGTTAAAAATTATAATTCAGTTCGTGGTAAAATGATTAATGAATTCCATATACTATATATTTAGAAGCACATTTAAAACCACGCCCTGATACTACTGAGAGTTTTAAGAAAAGAGCACGAACGATGCTCTTGAACGAACGATAATTATCATATTAATTTATTGCAGATCATGGTTGATCAAGCAACTACTCTGTATACTTCATCCAAATGGAGAAATGACTGATTTTTAGCGCATTTTCTCATTTATGGAAAAAATAAACTATTGTGCTAGCCATGTCCGTCTGTCCGTCCGTCCGTCCGACTGTCTGTCTGTCCGTCCGTGACTTTACGTTTTCGTCGATGAGAAAATGCGCTCTCTGTCACTCACTGCAGTGAGTACTGAGTTATATTTTTTGTGTTTTTCCTTACATCCTGACAACATTGATATTGACATATTTAAAAAAAAATTTTTATCATTGTAACGTTTTATTGTTAATGGAAGAATAACTTGAGGCGGGAAATATATAAATAAATAAAAATGTTGTCTTTATTGTTCTATTCAATGGGGTAGCATAATCGAGTGTGTGAATTTCTCTTAACACCAAGGTCGCGAATGTGAGACATAAACGTGTTTATAGAATGGATTGGAAAAACTCTTCACATGTCATATTCAAGCTTTGCACTGAAGTCGTGTATGCAGAAACTGGCAAATGCATGGAAGCGTCCGTGCAGTTCTCGGCCAGTCCATCTTTGCATAGGCGAGGAATGGCCTTCGCTCTTGCATATGGAATAGCTTTTTGACTTGTGCTATGTTGACCCTGACGTCAGGTGACATCGCAATGTTATGGTACGTGTCTACACTCATTCTTATCACATAAGACAAAAAACTATGTTTCCTCATACAATAAACTCATTTGTATTGGAAATATTTTGCTTTTTTTCATAAAATAAAATAATATAAATAATAAATAAAATTAATAAAATAAATCTTCTATATAAATCATCATAATAAATAAATCAATACATCGGTTTAATAAAATCATTTACAATATAAATCAAACAGTTCATACATAAAACATCGCTTTGAACAGTAGCCCATAGTACCATACTCACCACGCCAAGCTTCGAATTCATAAATAACTTTGGGATTACAGTGAATAATGAGAATGACTCCTATTCGCTTTGAACCCATATTAAAGAAATCGCTTATTAACAATGACTATAAAAATATCTGAAAATAAATGTGAAGTTCACTCAGGAAACTTTAGCCAAAACAGATTTAGTCAATTAAATATTGATTGATTAACAAATGATGATCTTGATTCGTGAGCTCAATTCCTAATAATTGATTTTATAGTTCGAAATTATTAATTGATATAGCGGAATTGAAAATTGAGCAATATTTTTTTATTTCATCCAGCTCAAGGAAGACTTAATTCTTTCCGCTACGTTTTGATTAAACTTTGATCGCCGGGAATTTAATTAGTATCATCTCTACAAAGTAGTGATAAACTGAACAAAATCCTCTCATTAGTGCCAACCACTCATATGAATGCTTTTTGTCTGTGAGTGAGTGGCTTGGTGCAGCCGGTCTATCTGATGCAAGGCGCCTGCTGCAATTTGGCAGATGATTGCGCTCATGAGGGAGAGCGAAATTCATATGGATGAGACTGAAGACATCACCGCCAATATGAGCAGAAAGTAATGAGTTTCTGTGTAGTGTTTTTGTGGTATACTATAGGAAAAATGAGCGTTCGTGAGCTTCAATATTAAAATAACTTTTGGTACTTATGTAATGCAAATTGAATAATCGGATAAAAAATAAAGTGTTGGTAAACAGAATAGAAAAAATGTAATGATTTAACTATCAAAAATTTAGTTTAAAATAATAATAAAAAATAAAATACCATTTCTTTATAATATTTCTATTATATTTTTATAATATTTCACTGTCTATGTTAATATAAATTATATTCACTGCTCATAAGTAGACCTTAAGCGATCGAAATATATAGCACTCTGAAAAGATATTAGTTTTGAAGACTGAAAAGTTACTTGATGAGGTAGCAACCGAAATGACCAATATTTAGTCTCGTGAAACACATCTCACCACAATAAACAATGAAATTGTTTTTCCCCCAATTTTTTAAAGGAATCCTCATGCTAAAATCTCCTGACTTAAACGTCCGCTTTATTTATTTTCGCACAGATTGTGAGATAAAAAACGGAAGCAGTTTAAAAAAATATTGTACTTTAAAAAACAATTCAATTGAAGTAGTTTCTTCAGTCAATCGTTCAGGTCTTTCAAAATAACTTGCAGGCTAAAAAATGAAATCGAATATTACAGATTCCTTGTTTTTTCCTCGAGAATGTTGCACCGACTTCCGGCAACGCTTCTATTTATTTTGGCAAAACAAATATTTATGAACTTTTAGCGGAAGTTATGGCACCACAGTAGAGTCGCTAAAACATCGAGTATTCTTTTGTGCAAACCGAGTTGAGGCTTTGACCAAAGCTGAGCTTCTCTTGTCTAAGCTCTCCATGCATATGAGAGTCGTAATAAAATGCTTCAGTGTTATACGATGAACACGGTTCCACTAATCGGATAGCCGTCATACTCTGACGAACAAGGATTTTTATTTGGATTGATGAATCAGAAAGGCATGTTTTAATAATGGGAAATGAAACGTTTGCCTTGTTTATGAACAGAATCAATTATCACGTAGATTGTGTAAGTCATGCAAGAACATTTACAAATTAGTGCAGTCATATTTAGCACAAGTGATTATAAGTTTAAAAAAATATAATATAACCCGTTGAAATTTTATCACGTGCCCATCATCACAGGTAATAAGGCCTTCATCAATTTTTGATGTGTTATTCTCTGATCAATTATTCAGAAGAAAGGACATTAGTGATGAAATTTGTACAGTCTCGTGGTGATTGATCACACAAAAATTCTAGGGGGAATATACATAAAACACATCAGCCAGATATTCAAATTTGGCCTTTGGCGAATAAGCGCAGCTTGATGCGATAGGTCATTTTTAAAGTGCAGCTTATTTTGAAGGGAATTTCCCTCCGCGTCCCTTAATTAACGGTTTATAATTTTCGGAAATTTATCTAGGAGTCTTAGAAGCTATTAGGTTAATTGGAGGATCCTCCAAGGAATATGGGTAATTATTCGATACAATATTAATATCTTAATCGACGAAGAATGATTGTGTGTATAAGACTTGAAATTCTTTCATTTTAATAAGGAATAAGTAGGATTGGAAAACTACTCAAGTTCATATAGGATTAGAAAACTACTTTAATGTTTGATATGTCAACAGGGAAAATTCTACAAATATTACATGAATAATTTATCGCCACACTCACCAGACACGTGCGTAAAAAGCAATTTCAATCGCTCGCAAATTATGACAGTTTGCCTCGTGTGTATTAAGCTGCCTCAGGCATTAAATGGAATACGTTAGGACTGCTCCTGCATCGTGGGTTCCAATTTTGCGGCCTTTTAATTGAGTAACAAGAAATTGACGGCCTATTCGGGACTAATGAGCCTACAAATTATTATTCGTTTGAGGAACGAAGAGCTTCCAGCAGTGTATACAACCGCCGATAAGTGGAAATAATGTATACGAGTGTTTAATGTTTAGTCTCAAGGCTATATCAAGAATTAGCAACAGGCATGTGGAAACTGACTAATTATAGCATGAAATACATTATGG
>NW_025938734.1:0-3931 GCF_000764305.2 Hyalella azteca | reverse complement strand
AATTTAGAGTCGCCCCCAGCTTCTGGAAATCCAAATCAGAAGCTGACGCGTCTGTAAATTTTCACTGGGATGTCATACACATTCGCCAGCGTCAGGAATAATCTAATAGAAACGTCCCATTTGCCACAGTAGAGAATAGGGCGCGCATACTTGATGGCATAATTGGGGGCTCTGACAAACGGCCACAAAGTTACGTCTGCAGTTGCGTCTAACCGATTATGCTTCTGTAAAATGCAAATGAAATTTGAAATGACATTTTCAAATCTGCAATGTAAAATTAGAGTTACTATTTTTCAATTTAAGGTATTTTGAAAATTACTTTAATCCGCCGTACGAGACAAGAAACCAAGAATGAGATAACCAGGTGAGTGCAATCGCTCACGTTGGGCGGTGAAGACATTCAAGAAGCGGCTCATTTGTAGCTTTAGCAGATTATCACCCCCTAAAGCAGCCATCTCCTCATGCTGTCTAGGCGTTCGACCATTGCTTCTTGGGATAGGAACTCAAGACTTGAATTCGCAACTGATGAAACTCAGTATCATTTTCTTCTATGCTACGAGTATAAACAGAAAATGTAAAATAGCCATGAGCCTGACCCATGATGCATCTTACATTGGTGATCCTATATTATTTAAAAAAATAACGAAATTCTGTTTCAATTAGCATGGAGTATGTTTCATCCCCTCATCAGAATAGAAAAAGAAACATGAATAATTCTAGCGTCGAGCATAGCAACAGGATACACCCGTAAACACACGACAGAATCTTCTCAGGAAAGAGAAATTATCATGAAAATTTGAGCCGAACGCTTACGATGTAAGTGCGTTAAAACTTAACAAGAATAAAAAACATGGCGTAAAGTTAAGCACGTTGAGAGATAGAGGACTGCGTTCATCATTGCGTACGTGAAAGGAGCAATAGTTCTGGTGCCGCCTTGGCGTTAAGTCCTCGCGTGGTCATGAGGCGCCAATATGTACCCAGCACACGAATTATGTTATGAAAGAGCCAGATTAAAGTCCGTAGATTTTATCAAGAAACTGTGCCTCCGAATAACCAACTTTCCTCTTCCGTTTATGCAGTGAAGCAGGACAATCGAAAAACTTTGGATAAATTTATTCAAAAATTAATGATAGCATATATACTCAATTTTGAGCTCAAAACAAAGAACAAGCGCAAAAGTTTTTCTCTGTAAAAAAATTCTTATTAAAAACGCAATCGGAAGTAGGGCGAAGTTAAAGAGCGAGGTCGTATGGCAGGGAAGAATGGGTGTGGCAGCTCGGCAGAGATGCATGAAAAGCAAACCGGAGTTTGTTGCGAGTTATAAAGCCAAGGTTTGTTTGGTGAATACTTCATAGAATTCATCGCATACGATGTACACATACCGAGCATGAGCAACGGGCGTTATAACGACAGCTACAAACAGAATATAATGTTCGTGCATATGGACTCAACACTAAATTTATGATGGAAGCGCGATATGTTCAATATTCGTTGGCTTGTATTTATTAAACTACCGTTAGCAAAAAAATTCGTACCTAGCCAAAATCACATGATTTTTACAACACTTCTCTTCAACTTCACTTCTTGTTTGTTTGTATGTTTGTTTGTCTGTCTGCTACAAATCTAATAATCCATATTTAACAAACTTCTACCTGTCCAATCGATCTGAAATTTGCACACTTGCCCTAAGTCGGAGACAATGCATGAATCAATTGAAAAAATGAATAATTTTTAAAATTATTTTTTTTTTCATATATTAAAAAAAATGTGAATTTTTTTAATATTTACGAATAAAATAAGAAATTCATTGTACATGTGTAACGTCGGAGACACTGGCCTCTTTAGAAGTGTTGTAGTTAAAAAAATAATTTTGAACGCATATTATTAGTACGGTACTTCATACGCTCAGCCTAATTTTCAACGAAATTATTTTTGAATCACTCAATGCCGTTGACGCCACCTCCTACATTGAGAAACACATAATGATAACCACAGCCCATGATTTGATTCACAGCTAAAAAGTAAAAAAAAAATATAAAAAGTTAGGATAAGATCTACCAATTCGAAATCTAATTAACAAGAATAAAAAATATTTATTTCTATGGTAGGTAAGTGAAAACGAAATGCTATTTCGAAACATCGAGAGAATAGGCTGTCGACTTAGACCAACTTAGTTTACGTAGAAATAGTTCGCAAATGAAGAATAAGTTCCATCAGCAAGGCAGGTTTAGAAGCACCCTAGTGAAAATTTACAGACGCGGCAGCTTCTGATTAGGATTACCAGAAGCTGGGGCGACTCTAAATTTTGTTATCGCATTTTCTCGTCGACGAAAACTTGAGGTCACGGACAGACGGACGGACAGACGGACGGACAGACGGACGGACGGACATGGCGAGCACAATAGTGAATTTTTTAAATAAATGAGAAAATGCGCTAAAAAGGATGATAATGCACAATAACAAAATGACGTCATGCACTATACAGAAACTCATCGTGAGCCACAGCTTCCGACACACGCAAACTAGTCGTTAGAGGTCAATGATTGGACTATTTTACCTCCTCCTGCACATTCCTAGTATCGTTATTGGTTATAATTACTAAAACCTTCATGATTTGCAATGTAACCAATATTATTTACCTTTGAAATGCCACAAATAAATTAAGGTAAAGAATTAAATGTAAAATTTAATAGTAGGAAACGTAACTAGCAATTACCAATGAAAATGTGTTCATTTGAACGGAGACGGAAGATCGTTATCTGTTTTCGTAGCGAAACGTTAAAAACTGGCCGCCATATGCAGGGTACAGCGAAAATAAAGCAAGTTGCATTCGATTTTCAAGTCAGTTTTTACAACACTTTTCTTTAACTTCACTTCTTGTTGTTCGTTTGTCTGTCTGCTACACATCTTATAATCGATATTTAACAAACTTCTACCTTACCCATCGATCTGAAATTTTGCACACTAGTTTAAAGTTGGAGACAATGCATGAATCAATTGAAAGAATGAATAATTTTAAAATTTTGAAAAATTTCAATATAGAAAAAAAAAATTTTAAAAGTTAATTTCGTCAGCAACAAATCTTATAATCGATATTTAGCACACTTCTACATCTCCAACAAATCAGAAATTTTGAACACTTGCGTAAAGTCGGAGACAATGCATGAATCAATTGACAGAATAAATAATTTTGAATTTTTTTATATAAAAATTTATAAATTAATTTTTCATAATATTCGAAAATAAAATTAGAAATTCACTGTACATGTGTAACTTTGGAGACATTGGATTCTTTTGAAGTGTTGTCTTTAAAAATTAATTTTCAAACGTATATTATTTATCTTGTATACTTCTTAGTCTCGAGCTTCACTGCACTAAAATCTTCTATCCCATTTGGCCTCAGCACGTTCGCCTCATTTCATACGCAGTGATCGCACCAGACAGGCCAATGTCCGCACCCCTCCTGGCGATGGAGCTTTTTGCGCGTCTGAAACAGCCGAAAACTAACTGAACCGCGCACTGCCACAATTAAACCCACAGGCTTCGAGTCGAACAGTTGAGGAAAAACCCTTTTTAACACTAGCAGGCAGATCACTCGCTACAGCAGTTAGCAAACCAAGGGCTGGCCTAAAATTGTATTTAACTTCAGTCACGCGATGAATTGGTGGAGGTTCACGAGTCCTATAACTGCATGAAATTCACTTCATAATCTATGTACATCATCAAGTCATTCACTTTCGTAAACGAACAGCAATTCAAAGTAATAAATGCAACAAAAACACCCAGTTTAAATTTTTCCGAAGCAAGGACTCTACTCGTGCATATGGCGGTCTCAGCGAAACGTGAGGAAGACGAGGCGCTACCCTAACAAAATTTAGAGTCGCCCCAGCTTCTGGAAATCCAAATCAGAAGCTGCCGCGTCTGTAAATTT
>NW_025938733.1:3343-23321 GCF_000764305.2 Hyalella azteca | reverse complement strand
AGTCACGCATTAATTAAGTCAACCTCATCAGCAAATAATGGGTACGTTCGCTCAGTGTGGAGTATCAGCGTTGCATTCTGAAGTATCAATTCTTTACGGACTGAGAAACGAATAAATAAATGTACAGTTTAAGATTTTTGCGTGTTTAATGCCAACCCAGTCACAATTCCATACGGGGTGGATCCAAACTTATATTATCGTTAACATATTAATATTTTTCTTAAATTACCTTACATTCAAGGAACCACAAAAAATATGTAATTAGTTTCAAATATTTGACAGTTGAATAATATTTAAATTGATATTTTGCTCCGGACATTCTACGAAAAATTCTCAACAATTGTTTTGTCTTGATAATGCAAAAATACACGAAAAATAAGGTCAATTTGAAAATTTCATTCAGATATTTAAATGGATATTTATTATTATTGTGTTTAAGAGAGGTCTATGAACATGACGTGTGTTTATGCTGAATAAGATTAAATAAAATATTAATTTAACAAATATTTTGTATTTATTCACACATAAAATGTGCTAATTAAACAAATATGTTCAATGTTTTAATGGAATTGAAAAATAAATCTAAAAAATCAAACCGAGAATTAAACTTTATCAATTTTACATTAGTTCATTGTGCTTCAAGCGGAAGATTCATTTCACGTGTTTTTTCACCTTGACCTTTTTTCCATCCATAAAACATACAAAATTGTCCATATTCAAATTCTGACCTCCTTTTCACTTTTTTCAATTGATTTTCAGGTGCAGAACAATTGTAGAGTTTTTTATTTATTTCATTTTACTTCTTCGTTTGTATTCAACAATTTTAATTGTAAAGTTTAGCAACTTGTTTAATATCCATCCA
This sequence comes from Hyalella azteca, assembly GCF_000764305.2. NCBI lineage: Eukaryota > Metazoa > Arthropoda > Malacostraca > Amphipoda > Hyalellidae > Hyalella > Hyalella azteca. Next base: position 22,459 of record NW_025938733.1, on the reverse strand, counting down.
GAAGAGTTATTCTATTTTATTCAGGCAATTCTGTACTTTACACGCAAATCCCTCCTTAATCGATTTTTCCTTAATTTTTAATACGCCAATATGCCCTGATTCACGCGCATATTCGCGCATTGCTTTAGAGTGCAAATGCCGTCGGCAGTCGAACTGCACTGCCACCGACGACCACACACGCTAAAGCCGTCGAGAAAAATCCAGCACATGTTTTCTGCTCTTTAAATATTTTTTCACAATCATAATCACCGGAAATAATATATTTTTTCTCAAAATACAAGTATATTTTTTCCGTGGAATCTCGATTTTTGGAAATGCGTTCAGTCGGTACGACGTTGACGACATTGTCGCTGTGGCTACGCGGCATAGGTTCGAGCGTCGCGCCGCTGGCGATGTCCACTGATGTCATTTATGACTCGAAAGGCCTTTACTCAATCCTGGGCAAGGGGCTGAATGCCAGCCAAGCTTATGTCGAGACGGAAATCACGCGCAAGTGTGAGTAAATGTATCATATTACGTCCTTGGTTCCATTTCTACGCGGGGAAATAATTCCCTTCCGGCAAATGAAGTTGAATAAATGGTTATTTTTAGTAGATTTCATTGAAACAACATTAAATCAACGTTATTTATACGTCAGATGACTGTTGGTTTGGAAACTCTTGAGAAGGGACAGATCTCGAGGAAAATCCAAATTTCAATCTAAATTTCGAGTCTTATTCCACAATTGCCTATATAGTCGTAATATTTTGTTCTGTTCATTACAACAATTAAGCTCAGTGAATGCAAATGCGAAATAAATAAATACGATAGTGATAGACAAATGAAAGTTGATAAATGTTTTGATCAATCACCCTTGTGTGATAATTGCATGAATGAAAGAGTGATTCTCATGTTTATGTTTGGATGAGTCACTTGAATTATTACGCTTCAAATTATAAAACTCGGATTAAGCGAACAGTTCCCAGTATCTTCCAGTTGTTGCATAATGAGCGTGGCACTTACAGTATATTTTGTGTATTTAGGGTCCTATTGCCTCGCTCAACTTAGAGGCCGAACCAAAATTAGGGATACGCGGCGCATGTTTTTTTTTTTTGTCGCCATTGAGTCTCCATCGGAAATTGTTTCAAGCTATATTCTGTCTAAAAACTCATTATGCCCCATTTCTTTTAAATGGGGCGAAAAATGAAGGTTATCCTTTATCCTTTCCCTTCCTGTATCAAGTTTTGAAAAGATTCGGTCAAAGGACGTGTTTTTAAATCTCCTGTGAACAAGTCACGAAAAGTACAGGAATCCGCGACAGGCCAATATTAAGGCCTATTCTTCAGCGCTGACATCACTATACGATAGGATATGATATTTATATGATATGGGGCGTATGATACTATACGATATGATACGCTATGATGTTATTCGATATAATGTTCTAGATAATTCGGGGAGTCTGAAGCAAACAAGAACACTAAAAAATAGTCCAGAACTGCCTTTAAATTGGCAAGTTTTCAGTAAAATGTTTAGGAACACGCTAGTACAAATTATTTTCTTCTCGTAATAAGCCTGAATTGAACTGTTTGACTATAAACCAACACTTGGCTACGTGGACTAAGAACGGTGAAAGCTCCTTCAGTGTTTTAAGGACAACTGGGAATTCATAATTGGGTATAATCATTTCGATTCTTTCAATTGATGGTAGTCATTTCCGATCAATAATTTAGTTAATAACTTTTTTGTTTATTGTTTTAATAATTATAATTTTCATTTCATTAATAATTAAAATTTTCATTTCCTTGATAATCAAAATTTTCATTCCATTAATAGTTAAAAATTTCTTTTCATTGATAAACAAAATTTTCATTTATTAATAATTAAAATTTTCGTTTCATTAATAACCAAAATTTTCATTTCATTAATAATTTTAATTTTCATCTCATATATAACCAAAATTTTTATTTAATTAATTATTAAAATTTTCGTTTCATTAATAATTAAAAATTTCGTTTCATTAATAATAAAATTTGTCATGTCACTAATAATAATAAAAATCTCCAACTGAATTCTACTCTATTCATTGCGCAGGTGACTGTCACATGATGTGCTTCGTTCGCAAGGAGTGCACGGCGTTCAGTGTTCGCCCGAGCAGCAACGACGCGCTCGTGTGCAGGCTGGCCAGAGAAAACGTCTACGTCAACCCGCCAGGCGACGTTCCATGGGCTTTATACTTTGTTAAAAAACGTAAGACTTAAGGCTTTACATCACAGAGATGCGAAGGTGTAAAATTTTTTGTTCTTGGTATTTGATGAAGTAAATAACTCATGGTCACGTATTCATTTCCGCGACAAATTTGCGGCTGACACGTCCCTTAATATTGCCTGGAGAATATTGTTTTTGAGGTAAGGGGTGGTTTTCAGGTTGCCGGTGGATTGTGATTGCCGCAATCACAATGTTGATGCAATGATGTGATGCAATGCAATTGTGATTTCAGTGGATCAGATTGCTATAGCGATCGGCCGGTTACAATACGCTCTGTCCGACCGCTGGCAATCTTCTTTCACTCACGCTCTGTGGAGGGACTGAAATCACTTGAAGAGCGACAGGAAATTTTCAGTTCGCTTTTGAACCACTGGGCATGCCTGACAACCAATGTACGACAACCGGAGGAGAAATGTTTGGCTAATCTACCTAATTGTCACTTTTTATTTGGATTAAAGCGTCGTAAAAAATTGGTTTAAGAATGCATGGTATGCAATTCAGTGTACAATAAATAAGAGAGCAAATGCGAGTCGGGAAAATAATTTATTAATTACCTCATTTCATGAACAATTCAATTAAATATTCTTATTTACGAGTGAAGTTAAGGCAAGAAAACTCAGTGAATAAACCCCATAGGAAACATCTGCGGCTGAGAACCCTCATGAAATCACCAATCCAATCTTCATTAAAATACATTATATTGAATATCGATACCTTATGTCAAATATAATACCAGCTCATCTAATAAAGTCATATATACGTAAAAAATAATAATCAAGCTCATAATCCAAACTTGAAATATGTCAGAGCTGGTGGAACCTTGGGCAATCGACCGTCTGATTTATCGCCGTCTTGACACTCAAGTCCAAGGCTTTAACGCCAGCAAGGCGGCCTGCGAGGACATCCCAGGCCTCCGCCTGATTGCCGTCATGTTCGAGGCCCAGGGGCCATACTTTCAAAAGTCGCTAAGTGAACGTAAGTACTTACGCTCGATTTTCTTGTCTATGATTGGTGAATTTTGTTTAAAAGGCCGTCAATGACTGGCTGATGAACTTACGATATCTTAACTTTTTTAGAAAGTATAGGCCTGGCAGATGTCCATCCTGCTGGAAATGTGCCTCGGCAGGAAGCCCAACCCGGGAGAGACCCAGTGAGGGGACCGCGCCAGGTGGTTCTACGTTGACATGGTCAAGATCAACAACGTACCCATGATACGAGGGCAAATACCTTTGGCTGATACCGACATCAATATCACGAAAAATGTGTTCATTAACCAGGATGATGCAGACTATTTCATTTATGCTCGTAATGAGCTCTATGATGAGGATGCAATAAAGTGGAATGTTTTCCCTGTCTGCCAGGCCAACGTGTTTGGCGTGAACTGGTAAATTGTCGGGCAATCTGATAATCGAAAATGCCCAGCAGGCAGACTGGCACCAAAAATTAGAGTTCTTATTAACGACAATATTGCTGATTTAATCTACGCCCATTCGGGACAGTTTAACGAGGAGAACTTGACAAGCTGGTTTGTTGTTCATACCTGTCAAGCCAACGTTTTTGGTGTGAACTGGTAGATGTCTAGTTATCGAGTGATTGGCCGGTTAAAAATGGCTTGCCTCTGGTGAGGCAAACGAAATTCATGGATTTTATTGTAAGGTGTCAACTCTTAGGCCGTGTATCGATACAATTAGGACGTACAAATGTACGTAATGTGTCGATTTTGCATTTCGAGTGCGTCGTTTTGACAATGACGCCCTCGAGAATTGGTTACATTTCACTTGGTACTCTGGGTCAATTAAAAGTCAACTCCTCTGGAGTAACAATTAGAGATCAATATGACAGTAACTTTCAATTTTTCATATATACGTTTTCCTTATTACTATCTGTATTTTAGATGAAGTGCTCGGTCGTTGATGAGCTGTCAACAGGTAAGCACACATTGTTTGCTGAAGTAAACTTCCTTAACATATTCAGGCAATGCACAATTAGGGAATTATGCCTTCTCGTTGCTGTTGTACAGTAAAATTGGGACAAACTCCCCGGGTTTTACTCCGCGTCTTTCGCTAACTATAACTGATGTTCCCACAACTGAAAGCTCATATAATCGATTGGCTGCGGGGTGAGGTAATTCCTACAATGCTCATCACAACACAGCTCTCTGACCATGTCCCATCATGTTGATGTTTAACCAGATTTCATTATACATGTTTTATCCTGCCAGTTACATTATATGACCATCTTATTGCAATTAGCTGCTTAATTAGAGAAATACTATTTACGGATATTTTTTGACATGTTCGTTCAGCCCCTTAGACACGTTAGCTGTGTACGCTCAACGCGCAGACTTCTTTCAGTGCGCAGCTAAACAATAAAATTTTATCACCTGACTTTCACCTAATTATATTTTCTGTCGGCGTAAATTAATTAAGTCTCATGGTAAATAGTTCCATTTCTGTCGGCGTAAATTAATTAAGTCTCATGGTAAATAGTTCCATTTCTCTCGTCGTAAATTAATTAAGATTCATGGTAAATAGTTCCATTGCATTGACGATACCGCACCTGCTTCCGTGGATGAATGTGTTGAAGGCTAATGCATACTCGAAGGCCAAGCATTATCAGTCACTATTTCACTGTGTAGTGAATTTAAATGTTTCTATTAGTTACAATTCCTTGTTGATTTCAACTGTTTTTTTTTAATTCGTAATTTAAAAAATTCCTCGTAAAGAATCGTTTTTGTAGTTCAAAAATTATTTTGATTGCCGAGAAATCAATTAGAAAATGACTCCTGTTATCTCGAGGATTTTTTAATGTAGCCTTGCATGACAGCTTTCTATTAATGAGAGGATAACAATGTTTAGTTTTAAATTATTGCCATAGTTAGTGTATGTTTGTAAGCTCGGACTTTAATTTTCAAAAGTTAAAAGTTGCTGTTTTCAGAATCAATTACTTCGTTATCATGATAATCTAAAATATAAAGCGTATGAATGTGATGAAGGCTTTCGTTATCATGCTAAACTATTTAAATTTAATGACAGGAGTAATATTTTATTGAATTTTTAAAATGTGAGGAGCCACTTATTTAATTGAAAACTAATTTGATTTTCACTAAAAACCGAATAGTACGAAATAGAATAGAATTGTTGATCGGCTAAAATCGTTGAAGATAGTTTTTCTAATGATGCTAAGGATTTATCAAAAATAAATATTCTTTATTCAATATTTAAATCGTTACAATTTAGCCATAATTTCTTTTCCATTATGAATCGTATTAATTTTGAACCTTAAATTATGAAATGTTTCCGTAATCGAGTCGCTAAGCCTGCCGTAAGTTTTTTGTTTAAATTTCAACTTGTTCCTAATGTTGTTGTGTGATATGTTTTTAAATTCAAATACCTCATCTTGTGCAACGTACCAAAAAGAATTATTTCCATGTGTTTTTAACATGACTTAATTTATTCAATTAGTTTTATTTTATCAACGCCTCATTTTAGAACACACACCCCTTCATACATTTAATATCTATTCAAATTATTATATCATCGTTTTGCTGAGCATCTATAAGTGCCTTACTTGGTGAAATTTCGCAAAAAATTACCAATTGGTTTAAAATAGGCTACTTATATTATCAGTCTGCTTATATCGCAGGTTCATAAGGAATTTAAAAGCAAAGAAAACACCAAGCCTATTCACCATATCGATATTGAAAACGTATCGGAGTCCAGCTCCATCTTCAGTTCGACAAACTAAAAATGAATAAAATCATATAAATAAATCGTATAAATATTGACTGCATTGAGATATCTTAGACAGACATAAAACCTTAACAAGACTAGTGCTGATAAGACTAATATTCCCAACATTTCATGTAAACTCACAGAGCGGGTAGCGCCAGACTGGAAGGTTTTGCTGCCTCAATTAACTGCGCTGCAATGAACTGCCAAACAAAGGTAAAGAAGGTTTTGAAGAATATCCTTATAATGACAGCAAAATTAAGATCAAGCTGAACCACTAAATACTAAAAACTACAAAATTACGATCATGAACTACTACGCAGTGAATTATTGAAATTAAATTGATATATATATGATTGGCATTAAGAGACAAATTTAGTTCAATACCATTGCGCCAGTGAATAGCAGGAAACTAATATGAAAAAAATCATTTTCCTCTCTTTATCTTCGTTTATTGTGAAATTTAGACATAATTTAGGTTTAATAATTTGATGAAAACTAGTTAATATAAATAGTTTATACATTAAAATTTTATTTAATTTTATGATCGAGATATTACTTATCAGAAAATAGGTGCGGCCCGTTTTTAAACGTAGAGTAGTGAAAACAGCAGAATTTTGGGCGTTATGTTCGTCATTGAGTTAAAAAAATACCTGATTTTTATCAATATTTTGATACAGCACCAGACGTATGCCGAGTTTCCATTAAAACACTCAAACTCGTAATTTTTTCCGTATTCTCAATTAATTCTGCTGATATATTCAAGAACAATCGAACTCTTCAGTATAAACAAATTGAAACGCGAAAGTGCAATTTTTGCTCTTCTGTATTGAACTGTATAATTGGTACGCATTATAATTTTTTAAAGCTTAACAACCGACTTTTTCGGGCTTGCTTAGTGAACGAGGATGCAATGAAGCGAACGGCCAGGAGATACAAATTTTCTGGAGATAGAGTTATTGCGAATGTTATATTTCTGTGTATCTGCTTGACGCATCATTTTCACTTCTCATACTCGTATTGATTCAATCATCTTCACAATGCCGTCATCAGTTCACTCTGATCAGTATTGATTCAATCTTCTTCAATCCGCGTCACGCTTGTTGCCGATTTCATTGGTTAACTCTGGATTGCCTTGACTTCCTCACTCCACGTCACCTTTTCTGCAGCTGTCACAAGAGCACTTTGAATTTTTATTAATTCACTCACATTCACTCCGCGTCAAGCTCATTTTCATCGCATTCATTACGCTCAAAGTCACATTGAATTATTTTCATTCACAACAAGTCAATGCCACTGCCATCAGTACGCTCTGGATCTCATTGAATCACCCTACGCTTGAATCACCCTACATATTTCGCCCCTCAGTTCTCAACCATGGCATTCCATCGAGCTGGATCACGAGTAGAGACTCTTAAGTTCACGTCAAGTGACATCGATTAGGTAAAGAGTGATGTCGAGTGCACTGATGGTTAAAAATTAATTTTTGCTGGGATCATGAATGAATGACTTATGAATAATATATATTTAGTTGTAGGTGCCTTTATAATTGAAGTCTTTACATAAAAATTCAATTGTTGGATGGTTAGATAACTTCGCAATGGTGCTGAATAATTCAATAGTATCAGCGAACGATTCATCTTTTCAAACATGTTCATACACTTCATCAGATTCGTTTTATTTTCTTCTTTATTACATGAAAGAAATTTTCATTGCAATTTTCAACGCAAAAAGTTCGCTTTTCCCAACTATTTTTTTGGTTATTCCGGATGTTCAAAAATGAGTTGTCAGAAATTTTCATTTCCTATATAATCGTTTTTTTGTGATTTGGAGTTGGAGTCTTAATTTTCAAAGTTAAAATAAGGGATTTACCCAAAAAATAAGTGGGACCCAATAAGAAAAGCTAGCCATGCAGCAAAGAGTGTAGTTCGCACGGCAAAAAAAAATTTAAAAACAGCCGCAGAGTCATCCCCAGTATGGATTAATTCAAAATAAATGATAGTATTATAAAATGTACATAATTAAGTGGCACGTACCAAAATCTATTGAAAGTCTGAATATTAGGAAGTTTCAGGCCTGAGAAATCGCACCACTTGTCCCTCCCTGAAGTTTTCATCAGTCACGAATTCGTCGGTCAGTTAGGTTCAATATATCAATGTGATAAAGTGGACGACGGCCAACAAGTTAACTTATGATACAGATATTGGGAACGTCCAGTGGATTAATGTACCCGCAATTGTTGCCCATATCTCGATTTTCATTCATGTAACAACATGAATGAAAATCGCGTGAAAAGCTGGATGAAGATATGCCCGATAACTGTGATATTACAGGAGATCGAATTCATTAGATGTCAACTCGTAATTTAACTCGTGGATGAATATAGTCATCGGCTGTTAACCAAACTCGACGATATTCTCTATTAACCCTTTGCTGTCTCCACCGGGTCAGTTTAGTACTGTTTATTTTTTGGTACAACTCGGCAATTCAAATATCATGCACAAATTAACTCAACTCACGTTGCATTCTTCATGACGAATTTTTACCATTGAAATTGAGAATTTTCCCATCAAGTGACAAAAGTTTGTTGACTATTTTTTACTTATTTCTAGAATGAAGACGAAAGTGGGGAAAAATTAAAAATAAATTTACCATTCTCAGACAACCTAGAAGAAATATATGTAGCAACTCTTTCTTCACACAATATTCTCGCCGGTGTCCGGTATCGGGAATCTGCAGCAGAGACCCGTGCTCGGCAAGGGTCCGCCAGAGACATCGCAAGCCCGATTTTTGTATCGAACGCGACTCCTTAAGCGGCTTAAGCGCTCCTGCATTGTTAAAGCAGCGCACCTGGAGCACTGGTAATAGACTTACCTTGTTTGTTCTCAATTAACACACGATAAACATCTACTCTGTGTTCTATTAAAACTCAGTAGTAATTATGTGGCAGTGTTTGCTTGCCGGGAAGACTGGAAGCAGAAATACCTATACATTTCTTTGGCCTACGTAGAATTACACTTGTCAATACCATATTATCATCGATATGAGTATTGCTGATGATACATTTTAACCTGCGGAAAATAATCACGGTATTTCACTACGGATGCATTTTACGGACTATTTTTTGACAATCTCTAGAGCCGCGACGGGTGGATAGCTAGAGGCAGCATAGCCCAAGTCCACAGTGCTATTCATATACCTTCCCGAGCGTAACGCAGCCGGCCATCTTCACGGCCGTTGACACAAAGCGCCTACCACAACAGCGCCGTTCAGTCACAGGCCGCAGCGCATACAGGCCGGAGCATAACTGGCCGGGGCGCATACAGGCCGGAGCGCAACAGGACCTACCGCAACAGGCTATTCCTAACGCAACGTAACCTAACCTAACCTAACCTGCGAGTCTGCGCCTCTGTTGCGGTAGGGCCTGTTGCGCTCCGGCCAGTTGTGCTCCGGCGCTGTGAAGCAGTGGCTGTGTTGTGCAAAGTGGATTTACTGTTAGCCGGAGTTACCCACAGCTCATTGATCTGAGGCTATGTGTAGATATTGCATGCTGATGGATGGCGTTGGGCCCAGGGCCTGTTTACGAGTCAATTTTGTTACCCACGGCTGCGCTCCTGCTGCTCGACACGGCTGCTGCTCGACAGGCGAGTCAATAACTGAAATTTTGCTTCATTTAAAGTTAATTTCATCCAAAATTCGGCTACGTATTTGCTCTTTATATACAATTTGGGAAACTTTTTCACAATTGCGTCATGCATGTCATCTTTCTTAGAACTGTTGTTGAATATGAATTCTAAAAATTCATATATTCATATATTCAGATTCCTTCTGGTATATTCAGCTAGGCATGATTTTTCCCATATACAGCACACATTTATGCTGACTTTCACTCATGATTTAAATTTCATACCTAAACAGATTTTGTTAAAAAATATCAATAAATAAATTCAAGTACTTTTGATATCGATTTTGGCCTCTTCTTTAAGCACGATTCTCCATGCGGTCTGGCATGAGATGATGTGAAGGCAGGTTATGGAAATTCCTCTCATGAAGCTAATTTAATGTTCACGATTTTCCACAGTTGATCTCCACAGAAGTCTACGTCAATGAACATGGTTAATTACGCACAATTTTCGCATACTGTGATTCACCGTAATGGATTACTGTATCGAAGTATTTTTTGTACACTTCATATTCCTCGGACAAAAACCAGACCAACAATACTCATCATAAATAAATCTATGCCCTCAATACTGAGTCTACTATTGACCTTCACCTTTAGCAGGTTCGCTTCATTCACAAATGAGAGAGCTTTGCAAATATCAAGTCATGTAGCAGCTGAACTTACTGGAAAACATCCGCCCTCCGGTTTCCAGTTACCGCTGAGACGTTGTCGAGTGAGGATGTGTTGGATTGATCGTCGTTAAGCTTGACTCGAAATATTTCCCTGTAAATGTTTTCTTTGACTGCAGGAGCAGCTATCGATATGAACGAGTTCAGCGCTTCGAAACTCATCATGTATGTGGTTGAATTTCATTATTTTGTACACTGACTTGATAATTTATTTGAAAAGTCAATGTTTTATCGAAATATGCTCTAATAAATTGACTGAGAAATAGGTTATTCTCTAATTCAGAGTCAGGTTGGGAATGTTTCTGTGGTTTAAATTGAAAAATGCGGTTTTAAAAGGACAAAAATTACATTATTGAAGATTGTACATGACAGCTGAGACTACGAGTCGATTTATTCAAATATTTCTCCAAAAAGGAAATATTAGATTTGAACATAAAATATATTTCTTGGATTTGGGTAATTTATGTCAACAAATCGCAAATGCAAAAAATTTTGCGTGAGTAAAAATTCCTCAACGCGTGCGTGCCATTTCTTCATTGCAGCGCAGTCTGACATGCAATCAATTTAATCGATTCAATGCAATCCTAATAAGTGCTTAAGCTGGCTGTAACGGGTTTAATATCATCTGACACGATTTTTGTATGTGGACATTCTAATGGACCAACATTTTGGAATTCCTACGCACAAAATTGATGAGCGTATTATCCAGCATTATAAGTGTAACAGAGGCATTGAAGACTGATATTTCGAAATTGAATGGTTAAACATGCTGTCATTTCTAGGTTGTGTTAAAAAACGTGTGTATTGAATGACGTTTTAAAAATGTCTCGAAGTTTCATTAAAATACTGGCGACTCGAACAGCCAGCAATGAAAATGCTGCATATAGTGCATAATCCTCCAGGCAAATCACTCGTCAATGCAGAAAATTTGGCTGCACAGTTCCTCCTCTCAGTTTTGGCTGCTTAGCTGAAGGCAATTGAAACTCTAATTCTTCTCTTGGGCATCAATCGTCAGGTGAACGAGCATTGCTCATCTCTACTTGTCTCAAATTCTCTTTTCTTGGACATCCAGCGTCCGATAAACGAAATTTGGCCGTTCCTCCATTTCAGTTTTTTGGGACAAGCAATGTCAGATAAAGAGATATGGCTGTCCCAGAATGTTCGTCTTGAGTTTTCTTTGACATCTAATGTTATTTAATTAAGAGTTAGCTATTCTTCTATGTTTAATCTTCTCTTTTTCTGGACATGCAATGTCATTCAACGAGAATAAGTGACCACCCCATTGTGTTCATTTTTTTCTTGGGCGTTTAACGTCAGATACAGGAGGCTTAGTCATCCATCAATTTTTTATCCTTCCTTGGACATCCAATGGCAAATAAACAAGAGTTGGCCATTTCAACATGGTTCCATATTAGCAGAAGTTAGATTGATTGAATAGAATAGAAGTGTCGGCACTGAAGAAATAGGCCCATGGTCCGTTGCAGCATCTCTTTTTTTTCGTGACTTGATTCACAATTAAGGAATCTGACCTTTTGAACCCGATCTTTTCATAACTGACGATTGTTTGAGATTGTCTGGACTTATTGCCAGGTTCGTAATACGTAATCACAGTACAATTATGGTCACTAAAAAACTGTTCGCTCTCGCAAAGTGATTTTCCGAGCCCCTGTACTGGGTACAGCTTGATCGAGTGAGGGAGCTCGTGGCTTTTTTCTCATATTATATAATATTTAAGTGATTAGTTACTTGAAAGCTGTAGCTGGTAAAGCTTGGAGATTGCGTGCCTGCAACTGAGAATGGAATTTTTTGTTTGACATATGAATATTTCATAGTTTTTTTCTTTTCTTTTCATTCATAGTTTTTTTTATTTTTATTCCCACCTGAAATTCATTTATCATATTTTGGTAAGTAGTTTTTTTGGACAACATGTGATCACACTAGCACTTAATAGAATTGAAAACTTCATCATTAAAAAAATTAATGATGTAAACTTTCAAAATGAATAACAAGCCAAACAACGAAACTTTGCTGCATTAAATGAACATAAGTTTATTGATTCACTCACTGCGAGCTTAAAGCTACCTTTCAAAATTACCTTGAAAACATTGAGCAACTGCTTTCTCCTTGTTTTGGAGATTTTGTATATTTGTATATATATTTTTTTGTATATGCCGAGTAAAATGTAGAAGAGTGTTAGACAATTTTCAGATTTCTTTAATATATCATAAAATTTTAGGAAATAAAATAGAATTTTACTTTTTGCGGTATCCCATCTATGAAGACTTCAAATGTAGTAAGTTTTGCTGTTGATGATGTAAAATTTTATTCAAACACTGTTGCTTTTCAACGCTCTCGAATATTGTCGGTTCGTAGTACAGGCAATCCAGCGGGAAATTCAATTTGCCCGCCATTACCAGTTGTGGAACAAGTGTGGCATGCCTGGGGCGTATTTTACTTATTTTACGCGCTCTGTTGTAGCATCAGCCGTCGAAGCGAATGCTGCAGCGAAGAAAGGCTGCAATACGTGTGTGGCAATTGATTGGTTTTTTATCTGCTTAATACCTTTGCTTATGATTTATTGAAGCTACACTACCTCGTTATAGAGACAGGAAGTCGCCGTCAGTTGCTGCATTGCACTAGTTTTCTCTCGATTTTGATCATCAAATCATGCAAAATTAGTTTTATCTGTTTTGATCATCAAATCAGACAAAATTGCTTTTCTCAATTTTATTCATCAAATCTTTAATTTTTCTTGAAATCATATATATCTATCAATACTAAATTTTCGTTCATCATTGATTTTCACACACTATTATCATTGATAACTGTGATAAACATTTCATTATTGCTTGCCATTGATAATTTATACTATAAGTTCACCTCAATGACCGTTAATTTGTCTTTTCGATGACTGAATTTTGTGTGCGATTGTCGCGGCATTTCACCACCTGGAGCACATTGCCACGTACGTATTATTATATATTATATGTATATTATATATTATATATATTATATATATATACGTACGTGTTATTATATATTATACGCCACGTACGCAGTATTATAATTTCCAAGTCTTTATTTGTTTATACTTCTTCTGGCGCACTAAGTAACTTTAAGAAGAACTCATAGAGCAGTAATTCTAAATAATTCCTGCAGTGTTTAATATTTGTATTCTTACAACTCGAATTCTTGATTAAACTGTCAAATAATTTCATTTTATTTGATAACCTTTATTATCTTTGCGCGAATCAGTGTTCGCTGCAAGTGTAATTAATGTCCTCCTGAACTAACTCGTTCGTAGAAAATTGTTAGATGGAAGAACATACTATGTAAATAACGAAGGGAAATATATACGAAATTCAGTCAATACATGCTGAGGTCATTCATAAAACGCTTATTACCTCCAGATTTTCTCCTCAATAAAAATTGAGCTTTTGACTCTGATAGACGACCTAAACTCATCATACAGTTCCTGGGAAAATATTCAAACATATTAGAATAATGACGATTTCAAATAACAATCATTTCCGTGTTGACTTAAATAGTTACTCGTTTGTCAAACCCAATTGTCATTTCATGTGACGCAGTCAACGACTGAACATCAAATGTGATAAATGGACGCTATATAGATACAAACCTGTAATTTCCCTAAATAGAAATAGCATTCGCTGTAATTTGAAATGTTAAAAGGAAAAGTAGGATAACAAATTCAACAAATTTTCTCTATAACTATGAATTGTTCGTTTTAATTGAAATTCTAAATGCAATGTGCTTTGCGTGTGCGCTTTGCGCATTTTGCCTGGCGACATTTATTTATGGTTTATTTCAGAGCTTTGATTCTAGCAATACAAATTTATTTTTTTATGCCTTATGCGATTAGTAAAACCTGAGTCCAGGTTACCTTGTGGCAGTCTCTTCTTCACATTTAAATCGTCTCACATCCTCTGAAAAGTGAATCCCATTCCCATTACAGGTTTAAACTCTCTATTCTGTTTTGAATTTATGCAAAGGAAATGGTTTTCCATACATGAGATTGTATCACACGGTAAAAATACAGTGACACTGTTTTTGAATGTCTAAACCTGTATTGCACTCATTTCGTATTCGTGTAACTTAAGTCGTTCCTGACAGCCTTTCAAAGTCGTGTTCATAAAAAGAATATCGTCTCAAGATGAATAATTTTATTTTGTAAACTTTCTAGAAGTTCTACCCAATTTTTAGAAATATCAATTCCAGAACGTCTCATTATATAACGATAAATTATGTATAAGCGTTTATCTGATCTTTTATACTTAATTTCAGACTTTTTTGTGTTTTCACGTTGATAAGAATTGCAAACACATTGGAAAATTAGCGAAAACTGTAATTAGTGCACTTCAATAATCAGTAAATTGGATTATTGTATATGGATTGTTATAGGCATATTTCAAATCAAATCCGATTACATAGTTCATGTTTAAATAATATTTTTACCTTTTTACGTGGAAACATCCATAGTGATAGTTTCACTCGTGATCGAGTGAAATATTCATTTCTCTGAAACTAATCATTAATCTGGCAATCTGGTACTCCATTTAGCCACGTTCCGTAAAGTGAAAAGTCAGACCTTAAGGAGCTTATGAAATAGTTCTGTGCGATTCCTGTCACTTCAATATACCTTTCGATGCATTGAGTCGAAGCTTATACTGGAAAAGATTGAAAATCTGGCGATTATTGAAGATCTGCAATAAATTTTTGGATCTCAGGAATGTCATGTTTGTTACTGCTTTTAGTATTGCCTTTGGATATCCAGCTGTGAAAGCCAGCAATATTTTAGATGCAGTTTACGGAACAACAGCATCGTCAAATTGAATATTAAATTATCTCATAGCGGGTTAAAATTTGAGGAGAAATCGAGTATATGTTGTTGGTTTTTATCGCTATCATCTGCTAGCTCTACAACTGAGAGACTATTGTTCTGATGATAAAGACTTCTGAGTTTATCGCATAACTATAAACATTTGAGCCGATGAGGTTTGAAAAGTTGCAGCGTGTGTAATTATCGAAAGTCGAAATGAATCATCGGCAAATTCTATTTAAAAATTTATAGGCCTAATTCAGACTGCTTTATTAACTTCCCGTAGACTTTGAGTCGTCAAAGCTCTGCATCAACTTTTCAACCCAATAGACACATTTACTTACGAATTTTATTCCAACTTCGAAAAATTATAGTAATGTGAAAAGAATTCTGCTTTGTTCATGAACTTACACTACTTTCCGAGGTCAATCTCGAACTTCGTCAGAATTTAAGCACGGAATTAAGAACAGATTTTTTCTGAACATTTTCTAACGAAGTTGAAAGTTAATTTTGACTTCGCTGAGAGCAGGCGGATATCAAAGCCCTGGTCGTGTTGTGGTTAAAAAATAAACTTCTAATAAATTCTTTTTTAAGACCAAGTCACAATTGATCATAATAGATAAGATTCGGTTTTGTGTTATTGTCTTCAATGTAGGAAAAAAGGAAGATTATATAATCTAATTTATATGGAAATTAGTATACTTTTATATTGCTGTTTTTTCTTGGGATCATCCATCGTTTGAATTATGTCTATGAGCAGAAGTAGATAGTTAGTAATTAATTAACTGATTTGTAGGGGGAACAAACATAACTCCAGTTTATTGTGTGAGCGAATAAATTATGATCTAGATAAACTACTACAGGAATATTTCTTTGATGCGATAGCATTTTGATAGACTTAATTCCGTCATCAAAGCGCTTTTGCTCTCGTCAAAGAATCTCGGAAATTACCTCAATCTCTGCAAGGATATTACGTCTATTTTTTGCTCTAGTTCATTTAATTGCGAATAAAAAGTTGCTGTAAGCGCCACATTAATTGGGTGTAGGTTGCATGAGATGATGTCGTTAAAATGAAAACGTTTCTTCACAGAATGAATTTCTTTAGAGCGGATATTTTCGCGGCGTTAACATTGAGTTCGATTGATAATATTGCATGTATTTTATAAATGCGCAATAGATGTCGAGTGTTCGTTGCATAAACCTTTTTTTTAAATTTAGAGATGCTGAAGATACTCAAAAAAATTTCGCTCGGAGTTTTCTTGCCGATTAATATGTAACACGTTGAGAAGACTCGAAAAATTAAATGAAATAAATTGTGAAAATTTGATTAACCTCTGTGTAGAAGTGTTTCCTAACTGACTAGCCCTAGTACCAGCAGCTTTATTTTGGAAATCATGCTTCATCGGTAACTGTTTTGTATGTTTTCTTACCAAGTACTCCAACTGTCATTTATGTTGTTGCCAGAAGTGCCAAACAACATGAATGCCAGTCTTGCTTTTTGCTAGAAGTACAGAGAATGGATCTCTGAACTGGATATGGGGCAAAGTTATATTCTCAGATGAAGCGCCATTCAGATTGTTTGGCAATTCTGGCAAAGTCCTTTTCAGGAGGAGGACAGTTGAGTGCTCCAGGCCGGAATGTCTTGCGCCTGCGGTGAAGCATCCAGGCAGTGTTCATGTTTGGGCTGCTTCTCAGTTCAGGGAACAGGAGCACTTCATTTCATTCCCACAAACACGGCAATAAATGCAGTTTGGTACGAAAAAGTTCTGATCGAAGAGTTTATTCCCCCAGTTCAAAAAAAAAAAAAATGTACTGACCAAAATTGCATTTTCCAGCACGATGGAGCTACTTGTCATAGAGCCGGTGCTATCAAAAAGCTTCAAAAAGATTTAGCATTGACGAATTGACACTATGGACTGTAAATTCTCCAGACTTGAACCCTATCGAAAATATAAGGGCTATTCTCATACAGGGGGTAAGCGCAATAAGGTAAAAACAAGCTGACTTCTACACAGGACTTGCACGACTTGATTTTGCATGAATGGATTACTATTGATATAAAAATCTTTCGAAATTTGACTTAAAGCATGCCTAAGGGAATATAAGAGGTTCTTCGAATAGGTATATATGGGGTCAGCACTGCAAATATGTAGTGGGCAAACCTTGGGTGAATTTGCCATATCTGTAATTTTTCGTGTGGGATTTCGTTCTTGTTAATGCTTTATTTTGTGTTCAAGTTAAAAAAATAAATATTTGACGTTTCTGAATTTTATTTTCCACCCCATAATTGAATAATCCAAAAAATATCCCTTGCGACAGAATTCTTGGCCACAACTGTATTGTGCGGTGTCGACAATAAGTGATAGAAACTGGTCTGAAATGTTGAGACGTGCTTTATTCTCTGAAATTACAATGTAATTGGCATACAATGGCAGAACTAAATTTATGGCTAAATTGTTGCTTAGAATGCGTGTTCTCTTTAAGTTTTTTAATTGACGTTTGCATAGTCTGAGTGCGGAATCTCGTTCGCTAATTTCGAAACAAGTATTCAATCGATAAATTTTGCTGAAAACAGTGCTGTGTTTACTGGAACATAGATCTGCTGTAATTAAATATAAATTTTTTAGCGAGGCAAATTTAAGAAAAATATATAAATATAAAAATGTTTTTTACATTAATTCATATTCGCCAATAAAAATGAACGCAGTAATTTATTCAAATTTCAAAAATAATGATTAAGTGACGTATGAATTTTGGATTTTTTGTGATGCTTACACTTTTTGGAACTCGTATTAATTTCAGTTCGCACATTACTTTCGGGATCATTGCAGAACTAATAATTCCCATTCGTTGACTTCTTCATGTTTGGCATCACGATAAACTCTGCAGGATTTAATTGAAGAGGTAAAGTTACGGAATTGAAGTTAATTTAAATTTTGCCCTCTTCTTCAACTTCCGAACACTTTAGCAAACTTCACCTGGGCCTATACTTTCAAAAAAGTTAAGAGATCGTAAGTTCATCAGCCAATCATTGACGGTCTTTCAAGCAAAATCCACCAATCATAGACAAGAAAATAGAGCGTAAGTACTCACGTTCACTTAGCCAATTTTGAAAGTATAGGCCCTGTAGAGTTGTTTCTGTTCGAGTACTTGCGACGAGTTGGTCTCAGTTATATGCCGCGTCACATTTCACATATTCAGATCTTTATTTGCTTTGAATGACTACAGACCCTTGATACTGCAAGGCGACCGTTCAGCTTATACTAATTTTCCATTCCTGCAGACTTTGAGAATGTTCGGGTAATAAGATATCCAGGCTGAGTTCTCATTTGCAGAAGTGGCTTCAAAATTTGTATTTTCAGGTAGGAATTCTTGAAGGAGACATGACTGATCGAAAAATGGAAGCTTAATCAGTTGCATTTTTTTTAATGGTGGTTCGCGTTCTTTGAGGTGGTTTGTCAGTGAAATGTTAGTTGGTTGACGCACAGGAGAGAAAAATCTGACTGGTCATAAAACTTACAGTGGCCTTGTAAAAATGCGGAAAATGTCGTAAGTAGCCACTATATCTCTCAATCATATGTCGATGTGAATGAAATTTTGAAAAAATTTGATTTCAAATAAACGCTGAATCTATCTTTTAAACATGATATGCACGGCCATTATGATTTGGGAGAATACACTCCTGTTTGCCTCTTTCTATTTCCTCTAGTCTGTGAGACCTATTCATATTGCCTTAGTTGGTAGTGCTGTTCATCTCAACCCACTGAAAGTTAGGAAAATTTGGTTAGTAAGGAAATCTCACGATATTTTCTGCCGCAAGTTCACTTTGTTAACTTAATTATTACCAGAATATATTGAAATTGGCAGGAGTTAAATGCAAAACGTCTTCAATTCGTAATTGAAATCAGTGCAGTAAAGGTCTGCGAAATTTTAGTCATACAGCTT
>NW_025938733.1:0-3236 GCF_000764305.2 Hyalella azteca | reverse complement strand
TCCTAAGGCCGCCTAATAGACCAGCATTCTGGGTGTTTTTTTTAGTGCCGCGCGATTATCGATAATTCTTGGGAAAGGAAATTAGCTCAACCTTACAATGGCAAAAAAGGCGCTTTAGTAGGAAGTAGAATAGTGTGTGGGTACCTATTTTCGAAGAAGAATGGTACGAGGAAATTTGAACTTAACGTATTTGTTACGAAGAAATAATTTATCGCTAATATCGAAACGATGATGCAGAAAATATTTACAGTGATTGTATCAGCCTTTCACCTTCAATCAGTGAAGGTCCGTTAACTGCAAGTGGCTTCGTTCATCAGGCAGGTTTACATATTCCGGCATAACAATTATTATTGCTTGCATTGATCCATCCTCAAGAGCGCTTCTATGGTTTTCTATTCAAGTATAACTGCTTTAAATGAAATTGTGCTTCTGATAGATTGTAAATGTTTTTATTGCAAATTTAATTATCCCGCAGAGAAGTTTAACAAGTAAACAAGGTGCCGTTATAATTCATTGACGATATAACTAATGTTCCATTACCTCGTACAACTTGTGTGATTATTTCGTTTTAGTTTATTATTATTTTCTCGCAATCTGTAAGAATACGAAACATGAGTATTAATAGCTGATTATTACCTATATTCTTTTGACCAGCCATCCAACATAGTCTCGTTTGATGCTTTTCTGCATCAGCCGCTAGTGATGCACGGTCCTCTGCAATAATATGAATAATAATGACATCGTGAAGTTTATTCAGTTTTTTTCAGAAATAAGGTTTTAGCAGCAAAACACAGCGTAGTCGGCGACTCTAGCTGAGGTGTACTTCCAGTGATTTGTTGCAATTGGACCTGCACTTTAAGTGCTTTAACTGCAATTCGAAAAACGATTTCGAAAACTTGCGAACTTAAATTCTTGCCCTCCACAGCTCTCTTTCAGAATTAATTTCTATATATTGATTATCGAAAGATAAGCATAAATCAACCACTTCCTGTTACTTTTTATTCTAAAACACTCACCAGTTTTGTTAAACATTTCGTTTCGTTGACATTCTGCACGTCGTCTTGCCGGAAAACCAAAAGATCCGAGGTTTCTCCCATCGTCATATTAATTATTTTTCGATCCATAATCGACACATGAAGTGGTCATGTATGTGCTGGATGTAGTGCATAAATATCAACTATTGCGACGAACTTTTATTAGCCACCTTCGCTATTATACTTCTTACTATTTAGCTTAACTTAATTCATTCAAGTAAATAGTTGTAAGAAATCAGGACGGGGGATAAGTTTATAATGACCCAAATAGAATCAAATTGAATTGCCCAGAATTAGACGCATGCATGAGATC
This sequence comes from Hyalella azteca, assembly GCF_000764305.2. Classification (NCBI taxonomy): domain Eukaryota; kingdom Metazoa; phylum Arthropoda; class Malacostraca; order Amphipoda; family Hyalellidae; genus Hyalella; species Hyalella azteca. The sequence goes on along the minus strand of NW_025938733.1, from coordinate 1,889 downwards.
AAAAAGTAATATTGGATTAAGTGCGATGAAATATATATTAAGTGTAATGAAAAATATTGGATTAAATATTTTTAATGAGAAAAGTTTGATTTGTGGGCTCATATATCCTACGTCTAATCCTGCAGAAAGTATTGTAAGCAATGAATAGAGTAAAATGACCCAGGGTACGGCTCGGTACCTGCAATGAATGCATGAAAATAGAACTAATGGGATTTAATGGCAGATTGGATATTTTATTTCTACTGCAATAAGATTGAGTAAAAAAATCAGCCAAGCGAGCAGCTAAATATTATTATATTCCCAATTTCTTTATCATCTTGTGCCGAGGGAACATAATTTTTAGATTTATCGTATATACGAGATAAACCTCTGCATTTCGCCAATAAGGAAAGTATTTCGTAGGTGGTTCTGTATTTCATATGATTGAAGATTTCATTTTTTAGTGAAGCGGCTGCATTTTTGCATACTTTGGCAAAGCAGACTTCTTATTATCCAATTTTATTTATTTTTTTTGCATAAACACTTGAGATAACGATTATTGGTAACTAATATAAATAAATCAAACTAATAAAAAAATAATATTGTATTGTATTTATATATAACGGATCTATCTGGACTTGGTTTTACAGGGAAAAAATATTACTCCAATAAAAATTACACTCCATTAAGATGAATTGCTAGCATTATTTTGCTCTGATTATTGGAATGTCAGGGTTAATTAAATATTTGGCTTGCTTTCCATTTGATTAGGCCTATTGTAGAAAAATTTGGGATTTGAAATCCATGCACTTATACCGCATTTGAAATGACTATGATAATCTACATCATATATGATTTATTGAGCGATAGGGCCTTATAGCTCAGCATTTACAGCATGAAGCTTCTGTAATTCTGTACATTTTCTTGTTCTCTGATCTTCAAATTTTGTAAATGTTTGGCCACCTCCTTGCCACGTGATAATTTCCCGTAGTATATTAGTCTCGTACGTTTGGATATTCCGTTGCAAAGAATTCTATCAAATAATCCTGAAATAAATCATTTTTCACAGGACAGGCATGTTTCTCGATCTTCACCGGCATGGGTGAATTACTCTCATGTTTTTTTTTTTTTCAGTGAAAACGCACACAATTCGTCCATCGAATTCTGGATTATATTTGAATACGTAATTTGTTTGTCGATGAGAGAGATATTCTACTTCTACGTTGAAATCGAACAGAGCGTTGCTTTTGTACGTGATTGCGCAACTCCTATTTGTTCAGTGAAGTTTATTTACAATGAACGTTGAATCGAAACTTTCTCGCCAGATACTAGGAATTTTCTTGATTTTACCCCAGTTCTCTGTAATATACCGAAATGAACACAAACGAAACCATCCAATTTTCTTCCTCTGTAGGCAAAGGCAGGATTTTCTCCTCACTCGGTTTATTTCAGATTGCTACGGACGTATTTAGGAGTGGCCATACTATTCTTTATGAAGGCTCCCAGGAAGTGGAGTTTATATTTAAATTCATTAAAAATAATGTTGGTTTTATTTACACACCGGGCAATTTACGCTTAAAGAATGATAAAATCTGAACGAATGACCTGAGATTATGGCGATGATTGAACAATTTCAACACAGAACTGAATTATATTCCTTGTTGGAAACTAAGCCTTTTTTTGCAGCATTCATGAAGAAATTCTTTTGGAGAACTAAATATAAGAAACTCTGGAAACACATATTATATGTTGATTCACTGATGCCTTAAACTGGTGGACACCAAACTACGGAGGGTGAAACAGAGGAAAAAATTCTAAAGTTCCTGCAAAGGTTGCGATTTACCTTCTTATTGCGAAAAAGAAAAAAGAAAATTGCGATATGTGGTAAATGAGAACAAAGACAGTAAGAG
>NW_025938732.1:0-364 GCF_000764305.2 Hyalella azteca | reverse complement strand
TTTCTTGTTTGTAAAAAAGTGTTTGACAACTCGTTGCGAAGTCATTGAATGTTTCTTGTTTGGAAAAAAGTGTTTGACAACTCGTTGCGAAGTCACCGAGTGCTTCTCAGTTTGAAAATTTTCTGACAACTCATGTAGATAAGGAATTGCGCAGATAAGATTCGATTTAACGAATGTAGATTTATTTGTAGCACGGAAAAAATTTCTTCAATTTTTAACATACTCTTATTAATGTAGAATTTAGATCTTCTTAATAGAAAATATATATGTATATATAGTTCTAAATGTGCTATTTGTACACATGAGAATATGAGAAAATGCAGCAAGCAATCAAGAAAGGTGAATAATATCAGCGACCGAAACT